>NC_041719.1:2091530-2364745 GCF_900700375.1 Denticeps clupeoides | reverse complement strand
GCCATCCGCCTTTGGTGTCCACATATTATCCCAAGACGTCACAGCGAGGGCTGCTGCAGTGAACTGTTGGGTTGTGAACCCAGCAACAGTACATTTGTAGGAATGCATGTTCCATTATTGCTTATAATACAATTTTACACATGCCAGTTGTCATAAGCTGCGAACATGCTCCGATGTTGACTTATCAGCCCATCCCCTGGGGATCCGGGAGTATCTGCTCATCGTGCTTCCCCCATCATGGGAAAAGGTTTTCTGCGACTTTGTGATTCACTTCTTCAGCTTCAGGCCAAACTTCTAAATTTAAAACATCTCAAAAATTAAACCATTCAAGATAGACAAACTCCGGTCGGTGCCGCACATATTTCATTTCCTTTTTCTTGTCCCCAGAAATCCAGACCTGGACATTCACATACTGTTAATGTTTCAGACATACTAGCAGATTATTACGTTCACTACCCTTAAAACTATATATGATTTTACCAAAAAGGTAGGAGTCTGAATAGAACTCCTCATGAAAGATTATGTCCGGAAGTTGTATTGCTTATTAAAAAAGGAAAAAACAACATCTCACATCCATGTGGATGGTTCTTTAACAGAAGTAATGGTCACAGAAACTGTATATGAATATATAATTAAATGTAACCAACCCATCACGGGAAAACTAGGTGGTGAAACCAAATAAGCAAAAGGTTCAAAGACAGTATATTGTTTTAATAAGGGGCTAGTAGGCTATTTTCCTTCTCCATGCCTTTAAACCCCAATTCGTCTCCCTCTTGTGGTAACAGTGGGTACAACTTGCTGCACACGAACTGTTATTACTACGTGAATTATTAAAAAGAGGTTGTGGGCACGTCCCCTGCTGTCCAATTTGAGTCTGTGAAATATGACAGACAGATATATGACATCCATAAAATTCTGGATTTGCTATAAATAATACATCCCAATCACACAGTCCTGTCTTGCATGCCTGACCTCTTTCATACAGAATTTGCAGAGTGATTTTAGGAAAGCTCTTCCTGTCCGGGAGATCCATGTGGAGCAGCATTCGGATTTTACAAAAAGCTTCAAGAACTAAAACGCACAGTTGCGCTGAAAAATGATATCAAGGATCAAAGTCTCCGCCGGTGGAGCTGGTCCGTCCAGTATCGTGAACTTCCATGCAATCTAAAGTAATGCCTTCAAGCTGCATAGTTCTACACATGTAGTATTATTTTCAAATCATGCCACGCTCTACAAAAAAAATATTTTTAGCACCTCTGCCAGGTCTGTGAGAGGATTCAAATGGATTAAAGTGCAGAAGTCAAGCGTGTTTGGGGTAAAGTTCATTATCAGATCTTTATTCTGTCGTGTGTGGACCTCCCTTGATTCTGCTGATTAGTCTCACCCTCCTCCCACTGTTTAAACACAGACTGTTTGCAGATGAGGATTATGGGAAATTGTATGGATCTCTTGAGGAATGTGGACTTCATTGTTGCTGGTGGGCGCCTGACACCCAAGAATAAATTCTTTTAGATGGAAGGGGCGTGGCCCCACCGACAATGGGCGGGGCAAACAAGCAGAAGGCAACATTGAGATTAACTCCAGGTATGGCTAGTCAGCGCCTACCTAGAACTTTATGTAGGTGGGTCTTCTCCATGGAGCCCCAACCTCCAACAGGAACGTGGAAGGCCGCATACCACACCCCACTTCAGCAAGTGGCCACTTGCTAGACGTGTGTGTGTGTGTGTGTGTGACTGTGTGTGTGTGTGTGTGTGTGAGAGAGAGAGATCTCACTCAAACTTTCTGGTAACAGTTTACTGTACACGGCAGTTGGTACACGTAACTACATTGTGTAATTACATTGTAATTCTATGCGTTTACATAACGGAATAGGAAGTAATACTTGAAATATGAGAAGTTTGTGGAATACAAAATGTTGCAATTACCTCATATTCCATTGTGTAAATGAAGGGTGGGGTGGTAGTAGCCTAGTGGGTAGGACACTCGCCCCACTTACCATCGTGTCTCTGAGCATTTCCAGGGGGACTGTCCTTGTAACCACTGGTTATAAGGCTGTAAATGTAAATGCATAGGATTACAACGCAAATACATTTACATTTACATTTACGGCATTTGGCAGACGCCCTTATCCAGAGCGACTTACAACGTGCTTTCAAGTAATTTTGTTAAGGAACAGAGTGATGCGACAGACCAGGCCACAGTGATGCTGCACGCCACTCTTGACCAAAGATGATGTTTCCCCATAACACCCATATCCGGACACACACGCACACAAACATCATGCTGCCCATCATATATGTTCGGTACTGTGCAAGTTTCAGTCAGTAGTGAAACTAACTAAAGGCTTTTCATGCCCGGAGACTCACGCCACGGTAAAGACAGGACTGCTGACCCCACTGTGAATGTGGGAATTTATATTGTTGTGTTATAAATCATGCTCTTTGTCTATACTCTCTTAAACACTGCTGAAGTGTAGGTTCTTGTACAGCATGGGCAAGGTTGGCATCAAACGGACCCTTCCACAAAGGTCCATTCAGTGTGCTAACATTTGTACAGCTGCGTCAGGTTACCCGCTGCCCACCGCTGATTGGTTGTCTCCACGTTTTACTGCAATATTACGGCTTGCTGGCTCAGCCGGGTTTTTATAGGTGCGGCTCAGACACAGAAGGACTTTTCACTCATCACACTCCCTCCCCTTTACTGGGTCTGACTGGCTATAGAACGTAATGTATGTGGGGGGGGGCAGGCAAGGTGAGAGGTCAGAGGTCAGGAGCGTGGATGTGACGGAGGCCTCTCCGCTCCAGCATGAAAGCGTTTACTCCTCTCTGTTCGTCCACAGATGTGCTCCCGGAGTGGGCAGGGCTCACAGGGGGCGGGGCTTGGTGGGCATGTCCAGGTCAAGTCAGTTTATTTATAGGCGCGATTTAAAAACAACAGGACTTGACCAAAGTGCTTAACAATAAATACTTTAAAATGATTAAGAATATAAGATTTTAAGTAATAAATACATTCAATCAGAGTTAAAAGCCAATGTGTAAAAATGTGGTGAAGATCTGACATGCAGAGATAGTTTATTCCATAGCCTGGAAGCTGCAACTGCAAATGGCACATTTAAACCTGGATCTTGGAACCCGGAGGAACATGGAGCAGCCTTAACAAGTCCACTTCACAAGCAGAACTTCCACTTAATAATCAAAATGCTTTTACGTATAGCACCTCCAACCCTCACAACCCTCTAAAAGACCATCTGAAGTTCCATAGCCATCTGGCCTTGCTGCACGAACAGACATTTTATTGATTTGGCCATAAAAATAAATGGACTTGTCCAGGGTGGAAAATGGCTTGAGGTGGGCGTAGTCTCCACCACCCATACCGACCATGCGGTTTTCTACAGTGCTGTCATGTGTTAATATTATCTGCATTAAATGGCTGTTAGTTCGACTTTATTGAGCCAGAAACACTGATTTATCCCTCCGCAGGAGGTGAACAAAAGGTTTGTTCATCATAGCAGAATCATATTTCCTCACCAGATATGTGATTTTTGCAAAAATCCAGCATTTTTTCAAAAAGCAGCAGGCACTACTCCTGCATGGTACGAGACGTTGGAGCAGACTGTGAGGAAGTTGCATGGACGTGCTGAATTTGCCGCGTGCTGGTCAAAGTCGTGCCACCCAGTAGCTGCAGCTCCCGTGTCGGCACCAGCCTGGCACAACCAGCGGCCCTCGGGAAAAACCCTGCATTGTGTTCCGTCTTCTCCACCGGCGACTCCCAGTGCCGCCGATATGAAGCTTCTAATATTGCACAAGGTGTCAGGATCCGGTCCGGAATGGGGTTACTCCAGTCCGGAACAGGATCCGGACCGGAGTTTAATTGTTGTCATGTGTAATGTTCCCTAATCGTTTTCACCTGTGTTAATTGTATAAAGCTGCCCTGTTCGTTTCTGTCCGCTGTCAGGTCTTTAACGTTATGTTCCATGTTCACCAGTGTCTACGTCTCTGATGTCTCCCCTGTCTTGTGATTCACAATTAAACCTCGGTTTCGTGATGTCAGGTGAAAGCGTCCTTCATTCCACATCTTCTCGTCACCCCTCGTCCTCCTCTCCATTCACCCGCCGCGTCATGCCCGCATGGACGTGACACAAGGTGAAACTGTGGCTGGTTAGATGTATGCTGGTGAGCAGGAACTAACTCCAGTGTAATTACTTGTGCCACTCAGAAGATGAACTTTAATGTTTTTATATAAACAAAGTTTTAGAGCAGTGCATCGGATGTCGCAGGAGTGTGAGGAATTCAGATGATTCATGTATAGTTTCAGATTAGGAGCATGTTTAAATTGGAATATTCTGCCCCAGTGTTCCAGTTCTCACAATCACATACTTTCACACACAGTGAGCACCGGCAGAATGTACAGCACAGCACAGCAATTTGACAAAGTCAAACAAATCATATTCATAATATTCATACAATATTGCAGCAATGCAATTTAGTGACTGAAATTGACTGAGCCAGATTGCTTTTTTACTTGTTCATGGTATAGACATATAACTGACATATTTGTCATGTATACACACACACACACACACACACAGTACAGGCCAAAGGTTTGGACACACCTTCTCATTCAACGTGTTTTCTTTATGTTCATGACCATTTACGTTGCTAGATTCTCCCTGAAGGCATCAAAACTATGAATGAACACATGTGGAGTTATGGACTTAACAAAAAAAAGGTGAAATAACTGAAACCATTTAATATATAGTTTAATATTCTAGTTTCTTTGCTCTGATTACTGCTTTGCACACTCTTGGCATTCTCTCGATGAGCTTCAAGAGGTCGTCACCTGAAATGCTTCTCCAACAGTCTTGAAGGAGTTCCCAGAGATGTTTAGCACTTGTTGGTCCAGCTCACCCCAAACCATCTGGATTGGGTTCAGGTCCGGTGACTGTGGTGGTCAGGTCTCCACTTATTGTTAAGTACATAACTCCACATGTGTTCATTCATAGTTTTGATGCCTTCAGGGAGAATCTAGCAACGTAAATGGTCATGAAAATAAAGAAAACACGTTGAATGAGAAGGTGTCCAAACTTTTGGCATGTACCGTATGTATGTGTGTGCGTTGTGTTTGTGTATGGTAACCATCTCAGTATGGTTTTTGTCAGGTCTTTGCTCCACAATAAGTATGAAATGCTCTTTTTATATGACATTTCCAAGTGTAATTTCAAGTGAAATACTGGAACAATTCCTTTATATTCATATCATATATATTGACTGACAAATTGAAACAAATTGAACCCTGTAATTAAAAGATTTTATGGTTTCAGCCAAATTAGAGATAATCCTGTTGTTAACACAAATATGACACTTTTATGACTCATTACTTAAGATTTAAAATAAACTGAAGCACACAGTATAACCAGTCTAGATTGTAATTCCTGTTCTTTACCACATGGTGGCAGTATAAGGTTGTAAACTGAAGACCTCCACTAACCTCCACGGTTAATTCACAGTGAAATACTGATAATAATTTCAAATGATTGATTTCTTTCATACATTAAAGTTAGAATCACTAAGATCTGGTCCATCAGTGTCAGAATAAATAGTGAATAGTGCTTTTCTGTGCGGGTGTCAGCTGGGAGACGAGCAGTAATGAGGCTGCTGCACGCAGTCTGCTTTTTTAATGGAAGATTTTGGAATCATCCATAAAATACTTTCACTGTTGTCAGCTCGCTAAATGCAGAATTTCATGAATATATTATTTATGCAGAACCAACACACATTTATCACATTCATTTTTAAATTTCAACTTTTCTTTTAACTATTTCTAGATTAATATCCTCTCACACAAAGAAATGCTATGATTTTGTTGTGTACTGTAATTAAGATCTGTCGGGTCTATGGATTTCTCTTGGCTTATCTTAGATGCTGATCTGGGATTTCATGTGGGATCTTAATGCGGGAGATAATCAGCACTGCTTTGCTGAGACTTATCCTCCCACTTCCTGAGATACGGCTACAGCCTTTTATTTTACCATATTATTACCACAGTATTTTCTACGAGGAATAAAGGGCAAACAGAAAATAGGAAAGGGGTTGCTTTCATGTTATCTTGACCAACAGGTTCTTCCATGAATGTGTTTTAGAGGTGGCTGCTGATCGCATTCCATTTTAAAAGGCTTTTGAGAATCAGCAGAGGGCAGAGAGAGTTTTTTTTTTTTTTTAACTTTGCATGAAATACATGGATTGAAATGCACGAGAATGGATTTTCTTTCCTAAAATTAATTGGTGTTAGCTCAGAATTGTATTTTTTTCCAGATCAATCGATTTCTATTCCTTTATTTTTTTCATTACCAGAGGGTGGCAAGAGCAGCAGATGTACTCTACAAATAAAGTGGTTAAAAAAAAAAAAGATCCAATCTTGTGAGTCCATATCCTCTATCACGAGCAGCGGCAAGACACACCTGCCACCTACAAACAATCCATGCCAGTGATGAGCAGGTCTGCACAAACCCAGGGCCAACTTTCATACCTAGGGCTACACAGGAATGCTTAAGTCAGAAATAGATGGGGGGTAGACAGGGGACACGGTCTAATATAAACGTACTCTTTCTTTCGACTGTATTGGAACGAATGCTAAGATATCTGCTCTGAATGGTGCTCTTTGTCCCGATGATTGATAAGGCCCTGCCAGCAAGCACCAGCCAGCTTTGGGCTTTTTGTTCTCCTTTCCTGAGCGCATTCATTACCTTCCGTCCAGCAGAGCCGGCACTCCCTGCCCATGTGAATACAGAACGGCCTTTCTCCAACTCCACCTCCGAACTGTGGAACCTGCAAGCCCAAGAACCTGCAAGTTTTGGAGTTTGGAGAGGAAATGTGCATGTTTCCTGACCCAGCCAGGCATAAAAGGCTCACAGTGGCAGGTAAAAGCCTACCGTCAGAAGTTAAATAAGCACCATAATCAGCATTTTATGTTCTTCAGTTGTAGAGTGAAAAAAGAAAAGGAAAACCAAAAAATTCACAGCCCATTCACAACCATTAAATACAGGTGTCCTCTGTATTTAACCCTGTATCACCCTTAGTGAGCAGTATGCAGTGGGAAGAACAAGAATTATTAAAGCTTTATGCAAAAGTCCCCAGACATTATAGGTCTTCAAAACCAATAAAGAGCTGACTGCATACATTGCATAACACCACACATGTGGCATGATTTTCAAAAAATCTTTTTCTTTATTCATCTGAAATCAGAATGACCGTATGTGGTATTCTGACGATGTACTATTGATGCATTTCTACATTTACATTTACAGCATTTACTAGAGAGACTGAGTGAATGAGTGTGTGAGTGAGTTGGTGAGTGTGTGAGTGAGTGTGTGAGTTAGTAAGGGAGTGTGTGAGTTGGTGAGCATGTAGGTGAGTGTGTGAGTTGGTATGTGAGTATGTGAGTGAGTGTGTGAGTGAATGTGTGAGTTGGTGAGTATGTGAGTTGGTATGTGAGTATGTGAGTGAGTGTGTGAGTGAATGTGTGAGTTGGTGAGTATGTGAGTTGATATGTGAGTATGAGTGAGTGAGTGTGTGAGTGAATGTGTGAGTTGGTGAGTGTGTGAGTTGGTATGTGAGTGTGTGAATATGTGAGTGAGTGTGTGAGTCGGTGAGTGTGTGAGTTGGTGTGTGAGTATGTGAGTGAATGTGTGAGTTGGTAAGTGAATGTGTGAGTTGGTGTGTGAGTATGTGGGTGAGTGGGTGAGTATGTGAGTGAGTGTGTGAGTTGGTGAGTGAGTGTGTGAGTGAATGTGTGAGTTGGTGAGTATGTGAGTTGGTATGTGAGTATGTGAGTGAATGTGTGAGTCGGTGAGTGTGTGAGTTGGTGTGTGAGTATGTGAGTGAATGTGTGAGTTGGTAAGTGAGTGTGTGAGTGAATGTGTGAGTTGGTAAGTGAGTGTGTGAATGTGTGAGTTGGTAAGTGAGTGTGTGAGTCGGTGAGTGTGTGAGTTGTTGTGTGAGTATGTGAGTGAATGTGTGAGTTGGTAAGTGAGTGTGTGAGTTGGTGTGTGAGTATGTGAGTGAATGTGTGAGTTGGTAAGTGAGTGTGTGAGTTGGTGTGTGAGTATGTGAGTGAATGTGTGAGTTGGTAGGTGAATGTGTGAGTATGTGGGTGAGTGGGTGAGTATGTGAGTGAGTGTGTGAGTTGGTGAGTGAATGTGTGAGTTGGTATGTGAGAATGTGGGTGAGTGTGTGAGAATGTGAGTGAGTGTGTGTGTGTGTGAGTGAGTGATACTGCGCCCTCTATTTCCTCTATTCCTGCTACAGTGTGTGAAGCAGCAGACCCAGTTCATTACGAACACTGACGAGTCCATCCGAGAAATGGGAGCAACCAGATGAACTTGGCCGACGTCCACCAACGTCGTTAACCGCTCCTGATTAACCGACGTGACATTTAACGCACCAGCCAAGAGCTGCAGTATTTTACAAGGAGGTCCGTTGCCAGTTGAAATGAAGGTGGAATGAGAATTATTCATTCTTCTCTTTTAAATAAAATAATATTCCTCATCGCACTGGTAACATTTCTATTGAGACACAAGAATCTGCATCTCCCTGCCTTACATATTCTAACTGGAGGGGTTAGTAAAGGTCACTGGATTGGATTGTATCTTCTTAAAAATAAGGACATTTGTGTCCTACCCCCTTCTGTCCCTGGCAAGGGTCAGGGCAGCAGAGGGGTGGTGGCATTAGTCACATTTACAGATAGTCACATTAGTTGGCCGCCATGTTGCCTCCAGATGGTGAGTAAGGGGGTCAGTGGCAGAGTTGATGTGAATATGTCGGCGGCGAAAACACCAGCATGCGCCGCGTCTGGCGTGGGCCACCATGATTGGCATATTCAGACGTCCCCAAGTGTGTCCCCAGCGCCGCCGGCGCCTGGCGGGAGCGTCCGTGCTCCAATCTCTGTGTCGTGTCTCCGCTCCGACTTACAACTCTAATCCACATGTTGGGCTCCACGGCGTTGGGCGGGGATTAGAGGTAAGCGAGCGCGCAGGCGTCCATTTACGCTACGCGGCAAAAGAAGGTCCTCGAACGGCCTGCTTGCGCTGTGAAACACCCTGATGTCCGCCCACGGTCTCACACAGGGACACGATAAATAGGCCATTTATCCAATAGAGCCGGAACGCCAACGTGGCCCTCTGAGAAATGTCCTCCTGGGCCCGGAGACACTGTTTCACTGTGTGGGAGACAGCCTGACTTGGGCCATCGTGGTGGGTGTGCGAAAGCGGCAGAGCCGCTGCAGTGCCTATTGTCTGGTGGGCCCGCGGAACGCGGCCAGTCTGAGCTGAGATGCTGCTCTTGGCAGCCGGACACCCTCAGCAGATGAAGTAAACAGAATGTCCCGGCAAGCAGGACGCGGGAAGACCCCATGGCCCCAATTATCCAATCAGCTGTTGACTCTGAGGGGGTTTCTTTGGTGGGACACTGGTGCGAGAATAGCAGGCTAATGGAGTCACACCTGCATGTAAGCCGGCGGTCACATGGGCCTGAAAATGGGCCGATTGTTCCTGTCCCCAACTCACGTCTGGTTGCCCTGACAGCCAATTCCACGATGTCTGCGGTTCGGGGGGGGACGACTCGCCAAATCCATCTTGAAACACGCGGCGAAGCTTTTCACGTGCATCACAAACATCAGGCCCTTTCAGCGGATGGTCACATGACGAATAACGATGACAGACGGAAGACAGCCTAGCGGGTAACACACTCGCCTATGAACCAGAAGACCCGGGTTCAAACCCCACTTACTACCATTGTGTCCCTGAGCAAGACACTTAACTCTGAGTGTCTCCAGGGGGGACTGTCCCTGTAACTACTGATTGTAAGTCGCTCTGGATAAGGGCGTCTGGTAAATGCTTGTAAATGTAAATTGATAAAAGAATTAAAAATTTTCGCAAACTTAATGTTTGTGTTCTATAGGCTGGTAGTAGATTAGTAGGTAACACACTCGGCTCTGAACCGGAAACCCCACCTACTGCCATCGTGTCCCTGAGCACGGCACCGAACCCTGAGTGTCTCCAGGGCGGACTGTCCCTGTTTCTACTGATTACAATCCGCTCCAGATAAAGCCGCTCTGATAAATGCTGTAAACTTCACCAAATTTATATTTCATTAATTGTAAGCGTTGGGTTGGGGACCAAGATACCGGGAAACCTGATTTATTGCCTATGAACAGATGATTGTTTTTTTTTTTTTTTAATCTTCCTTCAGCGTTCACTGCAACTGCGGTATCCAAGGGGTGTGGTCGGCACGGTTTTATAACCTTTCATAGACACAGCAAAATATGCTGCAATAGGTTCCAGGTTTCTCAGGATTAGCTGATAAATGCTGTTTTTATCCAGACGTGTGCCAGCATGTGTGCGTGTGACGAGAAATGGAAGTAGCCTGTACGAAAACAACGGACAGCGATGCAGAATTCTGCGTTGGAGGATCATCGCTGCAGAGTTTAATAAAGCATCCTTAATGTAAACAGGAAGCAGGCGTGGTCGTTTTAAATTTGGTTTTGGGGGTCGTGGAGGGACGAAGGATGAATAAAAAAAAAAAATAAAATAATCAGTTCTTAAACTCCAGCAAGACCTTCACCCGGAATAATCCACGGTATTGTTTCCGCGCCTCCGGCGTAATCCCTTCTTTGTCTGTCAGGTGCCGGGGGGGGAAAGAGGGGCCGTTGTGCTCCGCGAGTGGCTGGCGCTGCCCCACCCAAACCGCGGCGATATCTGGTGACTGGCATCGGCCCTCTCACAATGGGCCGCATTTTGCAGCGCAAGAACAAGCAACAGAACGCTGCGTTTTTTTTTTTTTTTTTCCTCCTCCTGCTGCTCCGGTTCATGGCGGTGTCTCCGCCAAGGTCAGGGGTCATCGTGACTCCGACGCGTGGAAAAGTTCGCTGATGAATAATTCAGGGGGATAAATATTACAAGTCTTACGTTATTCTACCGTTAGCAATTAAATGAACTCTTGAAGCCTCTTCCTTGCTGTGGCCGCGACCGGAGGAAGGCGAGAAGCGTGAGATCACCTGCTTATGATTTAATACTCCTGAGGGATTGCTTTAATATACTTACATTGTGATGTAAGACAGGATTTGCCGGACGCCATCTGGCCCGGCCCTCTCCTCATCGGCGATAGGCTTCGCGAGATCACAAGGAAATCCCCGATACCGTGGCTAAGAACTCGGCCGGCACGGCCGCGGGGAATCGCGAAGGTGTCTGGGGAGGCCGGAATTGGCGACGGCCGGACGGGCCGTTCTTTTTTTCTTCACAAGGTGCTACGGTTTTTTTCCGCCCCGTCCTGCCGGATCAACGGCCATATATCAGAACCGCGGGAGCGGTTCGTGGCGGCGTAGTTAAAACCATACACTTACCCAAACAAGACCACCATTCAGGGACGTTCGTAATAAAGGCGGGACAGTGTGAGGCATTATGCAGGCTCACAATGGCGCACTGTTTGAAAAGAAGTGTACTTTACTGTTACGAGTATTCAACAGTGATTCAGGGCGTGAAACCACACATCGGTCAACAACAGCAAACCAAAACCAACACCGTGACGAGGGACTAAATATAAAATTACAGCAAAATTCAATTCATCCAGCATACAAACCTTCTTCACGGGCACGAGAGAGCACACCGAACCCATTAATACGTAATGCAATCAAATATCCTACACACGTTCATTTGAGGAATGTAGCCGATTAATTAATTCTAATGGATTTTTTTAGATATATACATACTCCAGATTAACGTATTTTCTAATGAGCTAACTTGTCTTTACTTTACTTTACTTGGCAGCTGCTTTTATCCAAAGCGACTTACAAGAGGACGACACCAGCAATTCTCAACTAAGAGCCCTGATACGGCCGAACGGGTCAGGAATAGAACATGCAGGGGAATTGTTAAGTGCTAGAATTGTTTTTTTGTGAGTGTGTGTGTGTGTGTGTGTGTGTTAGTGTTAGACTCGTTTGAACTACTTTTTAAACAAGTGGGCTTTCAATTGTTTTTTTAAAGGTGGTAGTGGTCTGTCTTTGGCTGTTGTTGCATTTAAAGTGAAATGTGTCTTCTGCATTTTACCATCACCTTGGTAAAGCAAGACAGGCAGCAGCACTCCAGCGATTCGGGATTCGAACCGGCAACTTTCCGATTACCGGTAAAGCGGTTATTTATTTAAATAGACGCTTCCCAGTATCAAGAACCATTTTATTTCTAATTAATTTCTCATTTCGACTTTGTAAAATTGATTTAGCGTCCTCATCAGAGCAGAACTTCAGTGGCCATCGGTGGTGAGCCCCGCCTCCTGCAGACGTGGTGCGGGCAGTGGGGCGACCTGCAGGACACGCATCCAGACGTTCGTGTTCATAAAACATGACGTTCCGGAAATAGCTCCTCTCTCGCAGCCCTGCCGCGCTTCTAATCCGGTCCACGGCGAGGTTCCCTCCGCGAGCGCGGGGCCAGAGCTATTTTTACTGCACGCTTCCCGTTCTGCGCTCGCTTCGCGCGTCGATGTCCTCCCGCCGTCCAAAAGACACGCAACAGACGAACATTTTACTGTTCCGTGCGTGGGACTGGTCGTTGGGATCTCGTTCCCCTGCGGATGGAAGTTGGCCCAATGAAGCCAGGCTGGTGCAAGAAGGTTACTTGCACATCGTCTGACAGTTCGTCGGCTGAAACCGATTCCCGAGCATTTGGCCCGACAGATTGACCGCGTGATGTTGAGGCTAAGCCCCCTACAGCTTCTGTGAAACGAATGATTCCAAAAGCATGTTTTTTTTTTTAATAAAGCCGTACCAACTGTGCGGCCAAATCGCTTAATTTCCTTAAAGTGTGTTTGTGGAAAGGACGCCCGCATCGTTTTTTTTCAACTTCCGAAAGTCGGAAGCCGTGCGTACTTGCAGATTCTGGTTTATGGCCTAGCCTGACAAATCCTGACAGATGGTCATCACCTGAGTCCCAGCAGCCTGTCCCCCGTGACCCCTGGCTTTTTTGTGTACTCGCCCCGTCCGTAATTGTTGTGGCCTCGTCCAGTAAAGGTCATCAGGCCGGACTGATCTAGCAATCGCTCAAAATACACAACAGCGACGCGCAAACACAAGTGCGGAAATAAATTATCATTATAAAATAAGAAAACTTTATTAATCCCGAAGAAAATTGCTTATGCTACAACTGCTTAGAGGGAAAGACACACAATGTACAGTACAGGCCAAAAGTTTGGACTTAACAAAAAAAGGTGAAATAAGTGAAAACATGTTTTATATTCTAGTTTCTTTGCTCTGATTCCTGCTTTGTACACTCTTGGCATTCTCTCGATGAGCTTCAAGAGGTCGTCACCTGAAATGCTTCTCCAACAGTCTTGAAGGAGTTCCCAGAGGTGTTTAGCACTTGTTGGTCCAGCTCACCCCAAACCATCTGGATTGGGTTCAGGTCTGGTGACTGTGGAGGCCAGGTCTCCACTTTTTGTTAAGTACAGAACTCCACATGTGTTCATTCATAGTTTTGACGCCTTCAGTGAGAATCTACCAACATAAATGGTCATGAAAATAAAGAAAACACGTCGAATGAGAAGGTGCGTCCAAACTTCTGGCCTGTACTGTACTTACAATGTATGACATGCAAGAAGCGCACAGAGGGACTGAGAGACAGACATACATTTATGAGTATAAGTAAAAATGAACTAAAAAGAAGCACAAAAAATAAGTATGTAGTAATGGCTAAAGCAGCATTGCACATTATGTATGAGTTCAAAGTTAAGAGTCAATAAGTGAGTTATTGCACAGTAAAACAGGAGACAGTGCGGCCTCGCGTTTTATCATCGATGGCGGCTACGTTCACTTCAGTGCAAATCTTTTTTTCGGTATGGAAGCACCCACGACCCACGACTAAGCACAACTCCGACTGAACGCGCTCTGTGGATGCAACTGTGGACGGAACTTCCTGCTCCACCAGTTCGCACTAATCGTGCCGAAGCGACTTTATAAAAAGTGAAACCAGGCGCGACGTCCACCGGAGGGGGAAACTCGAGCACGACCGTGTAAAACTGTCGCGTCGTGCGTACCGGAACGTTAAAGGACACGCCGCGCGGAGGTCGGCACCTTGCGGCTTTAAGATCCTCGCCCGTCTTACCTTCCTCCTCCTCCTCCTCCTCCTCCTCCTTCCCTACTCGTAGGTAACTCGCCGCCGACTCCATTGGGCGCGGGAGGTGCTGGAAGGCGGTCACGTGACGCGTCTCCTCAGCGCGGACGCCATTTTGGAGGAAAGTTTGGAATTTCGGGGCGATTCGCTGGACGGGGGAGCCGAAGCCGAAGGGCGGAAAGTTTGCGCGGGTATTTTTTTTTTTTTTTAATAAATTTTTTTTGTAACTCCTCCGCCGCGGCCGCGCCGCGGTGTGGAATCGGGCGGGCGACGCGGCCGGCTGCTCGGTCGCGGGGGGGAAAGTTTGCGCGTCCGGCCGCTGTCAGCGTCCCGCACTGACAGCGCAGCGGCTCCGGGGCTCCGGGACTCCGTCCCTCCCTCTGTCCTTCTCTCCCTCCCTGCCGGTCGGTCCTCCCGGATTCATGCTCGGTCGGACCCGGCCGTCCGTTTAGGAAGTGGGGCTGCGCCTCGTTGGTCTTCACCATGCCGGTGCGGAAAAAAGGTGAATTTCCGCCGCGCTTTTAAACAAAAAAAAAAACAAACTAAAAAAACACTTTTTAAAAATGTTCTTCTTCTTCGTC
This sequence comes from Denticeps clupeoides, assembly GCF_900700375.1. Taxonomy (NCBI): domain Eukaryota; kingdom Metazoa; phylum Chordata; class Actinopteri; order Clupeiformes; family Denticipitidae; genus Denticeps; species Denticeps clupeoides. Next base: position 2,350,012 of record NC_041719.1, on the reverse strand, counting down.
TTCTCTCTGTGTAGATGCCCAGAGAGCACTTCTACTGCTGGAGGAGTACCGGGCCAAACTGGGCCGGACGGAGGACCGGCAGCTCCGACACTCCATCGAGAGGGTGATCGGTATCTTCCAGAGCAACCTGTTCCAGGCCCTCATAGGTACGGGGGCCACGGTCTCCCCAACCCACACTTCTTACATTTCAGGGGGGCCAACCCTCTCCGGGCGCCCGGGCTTCTCCCGATTACCGGCCTTTATTTCACCTGAACTGCCAGGGGTCCGTAACTCGGCCGGTTTAGAAGAGGCGCCGGTGGGTGTTCGCTTCCGGGCCTGTTTTTAGGGTTCTCCGGTGCGATCCTGGTTCAGGTGGGGTCCGGGGAACGCCCCTCTACACCGTCAGGGGTCCGTTAGTCGGCCGGTTTAGAAGAGGCGCGGTGGGCCTGTTCGCTTCCGGGCCTGTTTTTAGGGTTCTCCGGTGGGCTCCTGGTTCAGGTGGGGTCCGGGGAACGCCCCTCTACACCGCCAGGGGTCCGTTAGTCGGCCGGTTTAGAACAGACACGGTGGGCCTGTTCGCTTCCGGGCCTGTTTTTAGGGTTCTCCGGTGCGATCCTGGTTCAGGTGGGGTCCGGGGAACGCCCCTCTACACCATCAGGGGTCCGTAACTCGGCCGGTTTAGAACAGACACGGTGGGCCTGTTCGCTTCCGGGCCTGTTTTTAGGGTTCTCCGGTGCGCTCCTGGTTCAGGTGGGGTCCGGGGAACGCCCCTCTACACCGCCAGGGGTCCGTTAGTCGGCCGGTTTAGAACAGACACGGTGGGCCTGTTCGCTTCCGGGCCTGTTTTTAGGGTTCTCCGGTGCGATCCTGGTTCAGGTGGGGTCCGGGGAACGCCCCTCTACACCGTCAGGGGTCCGTTAGTCGGCCGGTTTAGAACAGGCATGGTGGGCCTGTTCGCTTCCGGGCCTGTTTTTAGGGTTCTCCGGATCCTGGTTCAGGTGGGGTCCGGGGAACGCCCCTCTCCACCATCAGGGGTCCGTTAGTCGGCCGGTTTAGAACAGGCACGGTGGGCCTGTTTGCTTCCGGGCCTGTTTTTAGGGTTCTCCGGTGCGATCCTGGTTCAGGTGGGGTCCGGGGAAACGCCCCTCTACACCATCAGGGGTCCGTAACTCGGCCGGTTTAGAAGAGGCGCGGTGGGTGTTCGCTTCCGGGCCTGTTTTTAGGGTTCTCCGGATCCTGGTTCAGGTGGGGTCCGGGGAACGCCCCTCTCCACCGTCAGGGGTCCGTTAGTCGGCCGGTTTAGAAGAGGCGCGGTGGGTGTTCGCTTCCAGGCCTGTTTTTAGGGTTCTCCGGTGCGATCCTGGTTCAGGTGGGGTCCGGGGAACGCCCCTCTACACCGTCAGGGGTCCGTTAGTCGGCCGGTTTAGAAGAGGCGCGGTGGGTGTTCGCTTCCGGGCCTGTTTTTAGGGTTCTCCGGTGCGATCCTGGTTCAGGTGGGGTCCGGGGAAACGCCCCTCTCCACCATCAGGGGTCCGTAACTCGGCCGGTTTAGAAGAGGCGCGGTGGGCCTGTTCGCTTCCAGGCCTGTTTTTAGGGTTCTCCGGTGCGATCCTGGTTCAGGTGGGGTCCAGACACGGCGGCCTTTTGTGACTGTTCCTTCACGCCAGGACTCCCCCTGAAAGGCCCGTTTGTGTGCGGACCAGCGTGCGGGCTAATTTAAGGGGATCCTTGCTCGATTTAGACGAGGTGCGGGCGGCTGTCGGGGTCGTGTGCCGGCCAGTTTTCTTTCTTTCTTTTTTTTTTTTTTTAATCTGGAGCCCACGAAACCCGAGCCGGGCCGGCCGTAGTCTCCCCGGCGCGGAGCGCTCGTGAAATGGTCGCCCGGATTTTATTTAACGTAGAAAGAGGAGGGAAAGAAAAGTGACCGGATTCAACGCACCCGGAACTCGCCGCATTTCACTCGACTCGGTGGAGGTTTTGCGGGGTTTACGTCACACGTTAGACGGTGCGCGAACCAATCCCGTCTCCCAAGATGCATGTCCGGGGGGGTTAATCTGCCCGCCGACATGATTTTCCCCCGGTAATCCCTCGCCGCCCCGATCTGTCGAGTCCTGACGGGAAATGTAACTTGTGGGAGATCATCGCACGAGCTGCCGCAACGTCCCATCTAAACCCCCTAACGTGGTAGCGCGTCGATTTATTTATTTAAAGCCGGAGTTGCCGTGTGAATAAGAGGGGCTTACGTTACACACGCAGCCGTCCGTGGAACCGGAGAGCGTCCCCTTCCCTTTCAGATCGTGCGTTGTAAAGGTTGGAAAGGCGTGAGCTGTCAATCACGCGCGTCTCAATGTATGAATCATTTTTTAAAAAGCGCTTTAAACCGAGCCGCTCGGTGTCAGGAGCGTCGTGACATTAGTGACCCGTCGCGTTGTCGTCTTGGCGTCTCCATACTGCTCTCCACAGTTTTCTTGTGTAGTTAACATTTGACCCGATGAATAAATTCATAATCTACCGGCGGTAATATGTTCGGCTTGTTTTAACTTGTTTTTATCGCCATAATGAAAATGAAGGAAACGTCCAGCCACCTGGCGGTAAAATCCTGCCGTACGGCGCAGACGAGATAATGTCCCCGTCTTCCTGGGGGTTACGTGCACACGGGAACGATTTTCTCTGAAACAGGTTTTCGGCTTCTAAAACACCCGCGTCCACACGGGAGCGTCATCTGAGACGTTGTCGTCCACGCGGTGACATAGAGAACGTCCCGAGCGGCAGTTTTCGAAAATAACTGTTCCGGGTGTCACGAAACGCCGTCTCGGCGTGACGCGAAATGGAAAAGCTCTGTTCTGCTGGGTGGAGCCTAGCGGGTAACACACTCGCCTTTAAACCAGAAGACCCGGGTTCAAACCCCACTTGCAACCATCGTGTCCCTGAGCAAGACACTTAACCCTGAGTCTTTTCCACGTGGGGCAGCGGTGGCGTAGCAGTTAGGGAAGTGGCCCCGTAATCAGAAGGTTGCCGGTTCATGTCATGGCTGCCCACTGCTCACTCAGGGTGATGGGTTAAATGCAGAGGACAAATTTCACTGTGCGCACCGTGTGCTGTGCTGCTGTGTATCACAAGTGACAATCACTTCACTTGTGTGTGTATGTATGTATGTGTGTGTGTGTGTGTGTGTGTATGTGTGTGTGTGTGTGTGTGTGTGTGTGTGTGTGTATATATATATATATATATAAAAAATAAATAAATAAAGTGTCTCCAGGGGGGGACTGTCCCTGTCACTACTTATTGTAAGGCGCTCTGGATAAGGGCGTCTGGTAAATGCTGTAAATGTTCTGGTTTGGTGTCTCCCCACAGTTCTCGTGTTGCGTTATCTCCATCTCGCTATCGGAGGAGCTGGTCCTAATCCTCTGGGAGACTCGTACCGTAAACCCCGTTCACCGGGCACCTTATCTCGCGCCGTTCTTTTACTCCAATCGGTGAAACCTCTTTTTCAGTTTCGGGCGGCGTCAGCAAGGTGCCAATTACCCCGAGCCAATCGCCAGCCGCGCTCCTCCTCCTCCGGCCTGTGGTCTCGTCCCGCAACTGGAGCATGACGTCCCCCGCCTCCTGACCGATCCTCTGCCAGCAGCGCCCGTCACCTTCGGCCCCCTCCGCGTGTCCGGCTGCGCCGGTCCACCGCAGGCCCCGCAAACATGGCTGATTAATGGCAGTAAACGGTAGCGCGCCGCTGCCGGGGTGGTCTGTGTGTTCAGCCGGGGATAATAGGGGGCGGGCCGGACAGTCGCTCTTAACCGTGGCCAAAGTCAACATCGCGCCGTCCGGATGAAGCCAAACGTCCCTGGAAGGGAGCAGGATTCTGACGGGTAACGGAGGGAATGCCGATCCCGCACCGGAAATGTCCGGTCCTCCTTCTATCCTCCCTTCTGTCCCTGTCTTTCCTTTAAAAGACCAGCGATCTGAATGAACGCTTTCAAATTAAATCAGTATTAATTGAAGTCATATTTGAACATCACACGTATGGGACGTCTTGCAGTCGGGGCGGTGGCAGCCTAGCGGGTTAAGGCAGCGGCCCCGTAATCAGAAGGTTGCCGGTTCGAATCCCGATCCGCCGAGGTGCCACTGAGCAAAGCACCGTCCCCACGGTGTCATGGCTGCCCAGTGCGCACCGTATGACTGACTATGCTTAATCGCTGTATTTCTTGTTGTCTATGTATTTCTATTTGGCTTCCAGTGGAGGTTTTATGGGGGAAGAGATATGTTGTTCGTCTAAAATACCCAGAAGTACTTGTACAGTATGCAGTACACGCACGTTAAATTACAGTGTCATTTACATTACATTTTACATTTACAGCATTTATCAGACGCCCTTATCCAGAGCGACTTACAATCAGTAGTTACAGGGACAGTCCCCCCCTGGAGCAACTTAGGGTTAAGTGTCTTGCTCAGGGACACAATGGTAGTAAGCGGGACTTGAACCCAGGTCTTCTGGTTTATAGGCGAGTGTGTTACCCCTAGGCTACTACCACGCAATGCCGCTTGTTCTCAGTTAATCTCGGCTGACTCTGGGCTTTATTGAGATGTTCACATGCCCCCTGTTGGCTGCAGACCGAGTCGGATCTGGCGTCTGGTCAGCCCGGCCCACGCTCCCAAGCTGACGGCGGGAAGCCCGTTGGGACTCCAGTCCACTGAGGGGGGAAAAAAAAAAAAAAAAGGGCCGACTGTCCATATCGTACGTGAGGCTCGGGGGTCCCGGTTGTCCGGATTAACTCCATCTGGAGCAAAGTACATGAGGAGGACTTCCCTCGTCCCATCTATTTAACCTAGCAGCACTAAAATGTTCCTGAATACAAATATAACAGATTTGTCTGCTTTTGTGATTCCTTTAGATGCCTACATGTTCACAGCTTTAACTTTTAAAGCACCTTTTATTGTAATTTTATTGAATCTTAATAAATCTTAACCTCTATTTTATATATAAAAAAAACGGCCACATCGTTTTCATCGTTCTATCCAGCCTGGAGAGTCACCGGGCACGACGCGGTGCATCACTTTGCTTTATTTCGAGTCCCTGCCACCTTCTCAGTACAAACGTGTTGTCTGGCCGGGCTGTTTAGGCCTCGGCTGCTTTAGTTGCTTTTCTTTTTATGGCTTTAGTGGCCTTCCGGTCAGCGGGAGCAGGTCCTGAAAGTGTGGTGATGCAGGTCGTGAAAGTTCCCCGTGCGGCCCCGTCCTTTTTCTAATCGCAAGTTCTGTCCTCCTTGGTGCTGTGCTGCTTCGCTGAAAGCCTGCGGAGGTCAGAAAGGGGGTTTCGTATCTCTGTTTATGGAAAGGCCACTTGCACGTGATGGATTATTTAGGAGAAGTGTTTTGTTCCTGTAGAGCTTCGGAAATGCGACTCACCTCTTGTAGGCCAGGCCTACTTTCACCTTTTGTGACCCCTCAGCGGCATTTAAAAAATTTTTTTTTTACATTAATTTTACGATTATGATACAATATTATTATAAATAACGATTCCTGACATCATCTAAAGTGCATGATCTTAAAATGATCGAATAAGATGCATGTGATTAGTGAGGTAATTATACTGATATGAAGTAATTATCCCAATATCAATATATGAAACTGATACTGAATGCTAATACATGCTGCTCTGATAAGGAAAACCAGCCATCTTGATAATTTTTTACGTAAGACTTTATTACATTTTATTATACAGTCATATATGATTACCTTTGTTTTTTCGTTTTCACCCCAGATATCCAGGAATTTTATGAAGTGACCTTACAGGACAATCAGAAATGTGTGGAAGTGGTGAAGTCTGAAGACCTGACGCCTCCTGTCAATCAGTGGGACCTGTCCAGCCTCCCCAGCACGACGGTGACATCGGAGACGCTGCCCAGCAGCCTGAGCCCCAGCGTGGAGGTAAGAAAATGCAGCGGCCGCCGCCGCTTAACTGCGCCGCTCGGTTCCTGTGTGGAGGGTGTGCATCACCACGGTTTCTGGGAGCAAAGCAAATTCATATTCCTTCAGTCACTTTAAATCTCTATTAATGCAAAATACAAAAATTGGTCATCAGTCATAATTATGACAAACCCTGATTTAATCAAATTAGATCCATTTAACAAAACAGTTGACATCCCAGAGATGTCATTTTGGGCTGGTTAGCCTGCTCTGGACACCTCAGTGTCTTTGAGTAGTAGGAACAGGCCGCATGGATAATGGGGTTTATTACAGGAGCCTGTGGGTGCGGTGAATTAACACGGCCCATTTCATTAAGCCAGGAGAGACTTAGTCGTAAAATCTCAGTGCATTTTAATGTCCTTAAACACAACTGTCCTTGTACTGCGACTCTATTTCTATAGAAGGCTTTCTATAAAAAAATATATATATATACCGTACATAGTTAATGTTCCAACCTTAACCTATTTTTTTTTTATTTTAGTCCATTTGCCTTGTCCACACAAGAATGTTTTTCTCTAAAACGGGGAAATTTCTATCCAATCGGGCCATGGGTCCACACGGAGACGCCGTTTCAGGGTTCCATATATAAATAACATTTTTATTTACTTTTTAAAACCCGAACATGGCTGCCCAGTGCTCACCATATGACTGACTATGCTTAATCGCTGAATTTCTTGTTGTCTATGTATTTATATTTGGCTTCCAGTGGAGGTTTTATGGGGGAAGAGATTGTTAGTGTAAAATACCCAGAAGTATAGTATAGTAATAATATTTATTTTACGAGCTCATACTTTCAGGGTTAGGGTTAGTTTCAGGGTTCCGTAAATAAATAGAATTTTGATTTTTTTTTTTTTTTTAAAACCCGAACGTGTCCTACATACAACAGTGGCGGATAACATTCGTGGTCGTGCTACAACAGATACAAGAAATCCTCTCTGCGGTGAACAATTCTAAAGAAAAGACACAGCTGGAGAACAACGAAGTGTTAAACTGACTGCGGAGGAGAATTAGATGCCATTCATGGAGAGCGGGGGGTTACAGCGCCACCTACAGGCGTGGAGGGGTTAAAACATTGTTCAGGGTGTTCTCCATGTGGACGACCAAATTTCAGATGACACTCTCGTTTGGACGGCGTTTTTTTTTTTTTTTTTTTTTTTTTTTTTTTTAAACGTTTTTGTGTGGAGTCCATGGTACATTTTAAAGGTGCAATGTGTAAGATTTGGCTGGTGGCAGGACTTCACCAGAATTTTTTAAGTTTCCACTCTTATTATGAGAAACCAGTAAATGTAGAGATTTGAAGAACCGTAATAAATGTTTTTTTAGTATTTTATTAGTATGATGGTCTGTTGGACTGCTGGAATCCCTTCACGTTCTATCGAAAACCGTGAACTATGAATATAAACCAAAACTCTTAGACGTTGCACCTTTTTTTTAAAAAATAAAAATGTTATATTAGAGACCGTCGTGGCACACAGAGGAAGCTTTTGAGTAATGAGTTCACTTTCTCTTCCTTCTCTTGTTTTGATGTGATTTATTGCTTCGGTAGGAGTCTCCCCTCCTAGCAGAAATACTACTTGTGCTAGGAAAAGCTTTCTCCTCCTATGTGGCCAGAAAAGTAAGTAGCACTCGGTGGGTGGAGGAGTCCGCGGCTGCCGCATGCCTGGCGATCTCATTTCTCCTGCCTCATGCTGTGTCTGTCTGTCTCTCTGTCGCTCTCTCTGTGTGTGTGTGTGTGTGTTTAGGGGGGTTTGTTTCTATGCCACTGCGCCCCTTCTTTGGAGGCGGCCCCCAGAAACGGGCAGATCACATGTCACCGCCGGCCGCCACGAGCTTGGTTATAGAGGCCACGCTGCTGGCCCAGATCGACAGAACGTCCCATTCATATGTCAGCCATTGAGCGCACGCTCCCCGGACACTTTATTAGGGACGCCCCTATCAACAACGTTCCTGTTTCGAATGGAATCCCGGGAGGGTGGTCCACCACCTTTTTTAAAACCCGTACCCCTCTTGAAAGAGCCGTGTGTTTAATAAAGTGTCCGTAGTGGGTGTACATCCCCCCCCGCCCATCTGTGCTCCCAGTCGGAAGATTGCCTGCACTGGATGCTCGTCACTCATCAATACTAATGCGTCCGTGTAATCGCTCTTGTATGTCCCCACCCCGACCCTTTGTGGGGGACAATTGCCTCCGTCACGCGAATGTTGCAGCAGTGGTAACCACGAGACGTCGCAAAAGGCCACGCGCGCCCTCGGGAGGGATCCTTGGCGCTGCAATGGATGGCTGGCTGGGCTGAATCTGAAATTAATCGCTTTTGAATATTGCTGCCTCACGCCAAAGGTCAGCGGTCTCGTCTTGATCCCGACACGTCCGCAGCTGCCGCGCAGAGCGGCTCGGGGACTGGATATACCGCACGTCTTCTATTATTAACACATGTTAATGGCCTGTTGTGTAGATGCTAAAAAGGCCACTGGGGTCGTGGCCAGGTTTCACTTTGCCGTCGGTGTTGGGCGAAAGAGTGCGGCCTGGAGTTGCTGTAGGAGCGTGTAAACGGAGATAAATAAATAAATAAATAAATACGATAATTGACAGAATTGATAATGAATATTCTGATGCTGCCAGTTTTGTGCTCCTGTGCTGTTTTTTTGAAAGCTATAATGAACGGGTCATACGTTATCATGTTATGGCATGCTTTTAATACAACTATGCATGTCATCTAAACATATATATATACTGGCTTGATTAATAATCGTAATCGTTTCAGAATCAGAAAACTTTATTAATCTCGAAGGAAAGTCCTAATCTACAGTGTCCTTTCCTATTGCCTTTCATGCTGAGAAGCTTGTAGAAGGTGTTTGAGCTGTTCAGGGGTCTCCGGTCGACCTGCTTTCATCAGAAGGCAGTTTTTTGGGGTGAAAGACTGGTGTGCTTCTGACACTTAGATCTGCCCCACTTGGTGGTGTTGACCCCTTTTAGAGTCTTGGTCCCCTCATTATTTCAAAAGTCATTTTGTTCCCTTCATATACGTGGTATTAGTGTAAGATGCTTATATACATGCCGATTTAACGGAGGGGTAGATCTTTAATACATAGCTCATTAATATCATTTTTTTTTTTTTTTTTTTTTTTTTTAAGTAACCAATATGCGCCGTTCTCACAAATCCCCTGATGTTATGGTTTTGGCCAAGCGCATTACTAGTGTATTATTCTTTACATCAGACACATTTCGACTGGATTTGTCACTGTTAGGCCTGTTGCAATTCTTACAGAATTGTGATTATTTCACATGACAGCGACTGCGATAATTCATCTTCATACATTTACATTTATGGCATTTATCAGACGCCCTTATCCAGAGCGACTTACAATGAGTAGTTACAGGGAGCAATTTAGGGTTAAGTGTCCTGCTCAGGGACACGATGGTAGTAAGTGGGATTTGAACCTGGGTTTTCTGGTTCATAGGCGAGTGTGTTACCCGCTAGGCTACTACCCTACCCTATAAATGTTCATAAACATTTAAATAATCAATTTTACTGTGCTGATATAATGGTTTGTATTTGCCTTTCGTATTCTATGTACCTGGAGAATTGTTACTAAGGTAACAAGATTGCAACCTTGTTAAATTCATACATTTTTCTTTAATGCGTTATTTTACTTTGTACTTGAACCGTTAGTGAAGAACTATCGCAATTATTTTCCTCATAATTATTAATCGGGTCAATTCGCATTGAATAAGCTCGGAATGTGTAGTTTTATATATATATGTTTTGTTTTATTTCTTGTAATCGGTCCTGCTCTGGGTACCTGAGAGTTATCACGCGGCCACCGCTGACGTAACGCCGAGCGGCGTTTTAACCCGGTGTGAGAGCGCGGGGAGCTCGGGATGATGGGCAGGAGCCCTCCTCCTCCTCCTCCTCCTCCTCCTCGCCGGCGCTCCGCTGCTGAACGGGCAACTTGAACAATGCAGACGGTGCGGCGCGCATCTGGGCAGCGGCGTGGCGGCACTTGAGTTTTTTTTTTTTTTTTTTTCTCCTCCCTCTCTCTCTTCTTTTCTTTTTCCTCCCTCCCGCTCCGTTCCTTCTGGTTTCGTGTGTGCGGGCGCCGCTGCTTGTGCTTTGGTGCCGGCGGGGAGTGAAGTGGCGTCCGCGATGCTCGGCTGAGAAGCGCGCCGAGCGCCACCATGGACTGCCTGTGCATCGTCACCACCAAGGTAAAATAAAACCGCTAATATTCCATCGTGCGGCTTCCGGGCGTGGCCACATCATAACTTTTTCAGGGGGTTTAAATGGTGAAAATATGTTCACTTCATATACATAATTCTGTATTTAAACGCTCATTTTTCATTTGAGTATGCAGATGGCATCTGAATGTGGCTGCGTGTAAGTTGTGAGGCGGAGACTTCTTTAGGCCGTGAATGTCCACGCCTAGTTTGTCCTGCCACAATCGGACGCGTCGTCACGGGTTACGTTACTACGAAGCCGCAAAAAAAAAAAAAAAAAAAAATCTATAGACAGGTGGTTCACGTCAAAGTAACGTCCAGATCGCCTTCTTCCCAGAGTGCATCCTGCTGGCTGGACGATGCAGACCACCGACCCGGCCGTGCTCATGACCTGAGCCAACGTGATTCATCACGCTGGATCACCTTGATCTAACCACCGCCATTTGGCCCCTTATTAAAGCGGGTTGTGCGTGTTATTTTATCCCTGTGTTAGTGTCCATGGTTAACCACGGGGACACCGGCCTTGTGTTAGGTAGGTTATCGCTCGGAACCTCGGCGAAGCAGCCTCGCAACCGATGAACGCGCCCTGCATAAGCGCGGCGGCGTGCCCGAGATGGAAGTAGGTTGAAGGCGCATCCGTTTGAAAGGCGGCACTGGTCCCTGGGAAGAGATTAATACTTAAGCAGGCAGCTCCCCCAGCCAGACGACCAGGGCCCACTTTCACACACAGGAACTTATTGTCCTATTTGTCAAAAACGAGCTCAGCTCTGCTTTTTTTTTTTTTTCCCCTGTTCTGCAGAGGACACTAGTTGGCGATGGAAACCAGAACGGGGGACCGAGCCGGGAAATCTTGTGACCGTGTTCCGGTCTGATAGAGAATCGACTCGTCCAGTGCTGGTTAGATAAGACGAGACTATCCTTTATTAAGACATGTACATTTTATTGAACTCTCAGACTGTGGGGAGTGTCCTGGTCTTCCGTTCCGGGACCTTGTGCGCTTTGTCCAGTCTGGTTTGGTTCGGCCGGAGTGTTAGCGCTGCACTCGGACACGCGACCCTGTTCCAGGCCGTTTCGAAGCGGTTCGGTCTCCGCACCGAAGCGTCTTCCCACTGGCTGGGGAAAATAATCCTGACATAATCCGAACGTGGTAGTAGCCTAGTAGCCTAGTGGGTAGGACACTCGCCTGTGAACCAGAAGACCCGGGTTCAAATCCCACTTACTACCATTGTGTCCCTGAGCAAGACACTTCACCTTAAGTTGCTCCAGGGGGACTGTCCCTGTAAATACTGATTGTAAGTCGCTCTGGATAAGGGTGTCTGATAAATGCTGTAAATGTAAATGTTTCAGTTCAGGAACCGGAACTTCCAGTATGGACGGAGCCGGAGCCTCGGTGACCTGGTCAGTCGCGTGGCCTGATTTAAATAATCAGAATAATGATGACTATTATTAAAATATTATTGCGTTTCAGCTCGAGATGCATAAGCTTCTTGGTTGTCACCTTTGTGTTGTGGAGCAGAGGGCAACATCGGTGCGGTGCACGCCCTGGCCAGAAAGCCTGGACAGTCCCCGGGGGAGTTCTCAGCGACGTCTCCTCTAACGCTCAGCAAGCGTGACCTTCCTGCCGCGTTTTCCCTTATTTATTTACGGAGGTTGTTAACGCGGGACCATGCAAGTCGAGCGCTGCGGCATGCGGTTATGAGGGGTTCCCACGTGCAGCTGCTGCATCTACTCGCCGTCTTGATCCTGATTGCACTTGACACGCCTCCTTCTCTACGGTCTTTCTCTAATTGTCCTTGCTACAGTTGAATTGAATGCCTGAGAAATTAGCTTAATGAGCTGGCCACGGTATTGATCGCTCATCAGGCAGCTGAAGGTTTTAGAAATGTCCAGTAGATAAAAACCACCGACGTGAGAAATGCTTTGAAGTGAAGTGATTGTCACTTCAGCACAGCGCACAGTGAAATGTGTCATCTGTATTTAACCATCACCCTTGGTGAGCAATGGGCAGCCATGACAGGTGCCCCAGGAGCAGTGGCACCTTGGCGGATCGGGATTCGAACCGGCAACCTTCTGATTACGGGGCCGCTCCCTAAACCGCTAGGATACCACCGCCCCATATCATTTATATCATCATGACGCTGCTTGGTGATTTTCTAGTTAAAAAGTAGTGCCGGTAGTGACTGTGGGCTCCGGGTAGGAGTTCGGCCTCGGCCACACAGACGTTCTAAATGAACGCCCTCTGAACGCCATACGCGTTTTTGTTTTCTGCGAGAGATTGGCGTTTCGCTGCCGTTTGCTTGCCGCTGTTTAATGTATATTGTAATTTTGGTAGAAATTGCATGCAGTGTTTATTTGACACCATCCCAACGTCCTGAACGCCTATTGGGGACGCTTTGAAAAACGCTCTGTGTTCACGAACGAGGCCTTAACTCTCGTCTCGCTGACTTATTTAAAACTTAATCACCCCATTACATCACGTGTAATATTAAAACTCTCTACTAAAACATTAGGCCGTAGTGTGAGTTGACCCCAGTGAAGAGTTGAATCTGGACGTGTAAGTGTTACACGAGTTATTAGCAGATTTCGTGCCAGTCTGTGTGGGTACGTGTGTCCTGACACCTTCAGAGAGGCTTGAAGTGGTCGTGATTTTTCTATCGTGTCTGCAGGAGAACAAACGGCCCTTTTAAACACAGGCCTCCCCACCGAACGATTCCCATTTTAATTAGTGGATCGCGCGGCAGGGTTTTGTGTGTGTGTGTGTGTGCGCGCTTTTGTTTCTTGCATTTAGAAGAAGAAATAAAAAAAAAAAGCGCCCGCCCCTCTCCATCAGTGGCGTTTCCGGTGCAGCGCAGACTATGGAGGGGATTTTTAAAATGCTGGTGGCACATTCATTTATGCAAGTGGAGCCCATATATGATGGATTTTATAATGCACATGTATGCACGTCATTGAAAATGGAAAGTGATTTTTAGCACAACATAGAAAGATGTTCCAGTGGCCTAGCGGGTAGGGGGGCGGACCCGTAATCGCAAGATTGCTGGTACGAATCCCCGAACCGCCAAGGTGCCACCGAGGTCCCCTTGTTGAAGGTACCATGGCCCCACGCACTGCTCCTCGGGCACCTGTCATGGCTGCCCACTGCTCACCAAGGGTGATGGTTAAATACAGAGGACGCGTGTCACCGTGTACAACAATGACAGTCACTTCACTCTCATCTACTGACGATTGCTTTTAGATGCAAGATCATTTGTTTGGTTGCAGTTTGACATGCCTCTCAAGACAACCATGCAAGAAGCTAAATGTTTCGTTGATGTGCATGTCCATCCAGTTGTCTGACCTTGAGGAGAGTCCTGCTGATGGGCACTTTGCTAGGAAAGAATGAAAAACACTTATAAAGGGACTTAATTTTTTTTTTTTCTGTGGAGCAACATGCTGTGGATTTTATATTTTATTTCATGGAACGCTGTTGATCACGCACAGCCGACCAGAGCCACCAAGTTGATGTAAAGCTGGTGTGCGATGTGTACTTAAACCTGTTTAATCTCAGAGGCGTCTCAAAATGGTCGTCTCCGATTCTGAACATGAAATAAATCCCGGACGCGCGTGCATGAATCTAATTAAGAAGCCCGACTGCCTTATTCCCGAGTGTGTAAAAGATGTGCAAGTCCAATGCCTGTTACAGTGCAGATTTGTGCCGCGATCCCAGTGTGAAGTTCTCCCGCCCTGTGAGGACCGTTCTCTGCACGCTCCCGCCCTTGATGCTTTTGCCGGCGTGGAACGCTGCCCTCGTAGGCTTCCCGACCTCGTTTAACTTTTTGGGCCGGTGGTGGCCTGGCGGGTAAACAAGTGGACTCGAGGGTTGCGGGTTTAAATCCCGGACCATCAAGGTACCGTCCCCACACGCTGAACACTGATTGGTTAAATGCAGAGGACGTGTTTCGTGGCTGCGTTGCTTTTGACGTGGTGACGTGGTCCTGCTCCAGAAAGGAACCTCGGACTGCTGCCGTTCGCCATGCCCGTTTTTGAGTACACGTCCGGCTGCCTTATGGCCACAATGCCGTTGGACCTGCCCTTCAATGCCCCGTGCATATAAACGGATTACATCAATAAGTCCAGTTTTGATCATTCTGCGCGTAGCATTTCGTCAATTCAATATTTTTGCTTGTTTTATTGTAAATTTGGTTTGGTTGACGGAGAGTAAAAGTTTCGACCTAAGCTCACCTTTTAAGCCGTAAGGAGCTTACCCTTTATCCTTTAATTGTCTTTGGGTGGACCTATTTTTGACCGAGGGACTCAGCGGGTCCCTTTATCTCAGTCTTGGTCGGTTGCCCTTCGTTGCTGTAAAAATGCCGCCGCGAGCGTAATCTCGGGAGAACCATCGCGCGGGTCTGCGGACTTCTTGTCCAAGCTTGGACCAGAGGAGACCCCCGCCCCTTGATGCCCCGATGGAGGACAGAACCGTAGGATGCAATGTAAGGTATCGCCGTCTGCGCCACAGGATGCGGCCGTTGCTTTACGGCTCGCTATTCCACGTTTAGTGTTTTGTCGCCTGACCCGGCTTCTTCAGGGTAGCCACGCTGGGAATCAGCTTACTATTGTTTATTGGGGTCACCATTTAAAACCAGTGTCTTCTCCTGTGTCTCTTAGCTTTGTTTTTCATATATACGCTACAGTTCAAAAGCTTAGTCAGGAATGTTTAGTTTTCCATGAAATTGGTTTGAATCGAAATTATTGTTGTATCAAAAAATAGTCCTTGACACAAATGGTTATGGAACCCAGATTTGCTGAGTTCATCAGTATTATTGCTTGTTTAATCGTTGTTTTAATTGTAAAATGTTTTTCTAGTAATCAATAAAGTGGTATGTCGCGTTAGTGAACACTGCATCGATCGGTCAGAACTCGAGATTAATCGATGCTGATAAACCTCTCTACATGTCTGCAGATATTCAATCACTAACAGTAATTTACAACGAGAACCTTGTTTTCATCAATTCCATGTTGGAAAATTGCTCTCTGCCAAAGCTGAGTGTGCTATCTGACGTGCTCTGATGGTTGTGACTTGTCAGGACCGGTAAGGGGAGGGGGGAAAAGAATGATTGACGTTATTACGGTTACATCGTTCCAGGACGGTCCCGTCACGTTTTTTTGATTGATGTTTTTTTTTACGACAGTGTGTATAAATGAACATACTTTTTAAAACAATTTCCCGGTCATGTGTGACCTGATCTAAATGCAACATCCTCTGCGGCATCTTACGGACGCAGGATTGCCAGCGCTTTGTATCTACAGTAATCCTGATTACTTTAACACCGATTCGTTTGCGCCCCGAAGGCGGTAATGATTGAATTAGGCTAACACCTGATTGAGTGCTGTGCATTAAGAGAATTAACTCCTTGCATTTTAATGACTTCAGAAAATTAGCTCTTGCATTTTCCTAATGGACGTTTATTTGCAGTAGGCTAAGGACATTAGCCTAACAGCTTCTATATAGTCTTATTAAATATAATTTAGATATAGATTTATAATATAATTTAAATATATATTTTTTTTCTTTCGGGTATCCTTGGGGGGGGACCTTGTGACATGTAGAGCGCTGGTCGTCATGGTTACAGGACATTCCTCTATATGCCGTGATGTGGTGTTTACGGAGTGTGTTGAAAGTGACCTGACCCCCCCGCCCCTCCAGGCTGGTGTGTGGTCTCTGCGCGGAGCTTAAGAGGTTAAGGCAGGTGGGTGCCAGCAGGGAGCGTGGCCGAACACACGCCGCTCCATGACTCACCGGCTGCCCACTCACCACCTCCACCATACACACACACACACTTGCACAAAGGGCTTTTAGTCACAGTTCCTCTCCACACACACTCGTTTACTGTTTGTCATATGTGCCGTAAACAGACTTGCTAAACATATTATACACACATACGCACAGTTTGCTCTCCGCAGTGTGTGTGTGTCTGTTTGTGTGTGTGGGACATGAATATGGTGACGTAAGGTCCCCGGGAGCTTACAGATGTTGCGTGTGGCGAAGATCTGCTGTATCTACATCATCACTGCAGTACAATGCAAGGACACAATGCTTTAAACAATCAAAAAAAGCAATCACAGTCACAGGAAGGATTTATAATAATAAAACCAGAAAGGAACTCTCAGGGTTAAGTGTCTTGCTCAGGGACACGATGGTAGTAAATGGGATTTGAACCTGGGTCTTCTGGTTCATAGACGAGTGTGTTGCCCACTAGGCTTCTACCACCCTGGCAAACGTTCCCCTTAATGAACATGTAGATGAAATGACAATAATGCTAAACTTGATTCTCACACACATGTTAGACTGTACGTAGTGAAACGAAGCAAAGTTTCTCCGAAAAAAAAAAAAAAGTTACAACAACATTCCATACTGATATATAGTTCATCTGGGCAACAGTCAAACCGTGAAGTGAAGTGATTGTCACTTGTGATACACAGCAGCACAGCGCACGGTGCACACAGTGAAATTTGTCCTCTGTGTTTATCCCATCACCCTTGGTGAGCAGTGGGCAGCCATGACAGGCGCCCGGGGAGCAGTGTGTGGGGGACGGTGCTTTGCTCATAAATATGAATTAAACTGTTTCTCTAATTTCTAAACATGCAACGAGATATTCTGTCCAGAGGCTGGTTGGGAGACGTAATTTTGGTCTCCCTGGTTCTGAGATGAGGTGCGTTGTGCGGAATTCTGCTGCATCTCAGCGGTCCTCAGACACGACGTGCTGCGCCGTTTCGGCGTCTCCGAATCGCTCCGTGTTGTGGCGAGGCCAAGCGACGGCGCGACACGCGATTCTAAAATAGTTTTTACGCTGCGAGGTGGCAGCGGCGGCGTGGTTGACGTGCGCCTCCGCGTTGCCAGGCTCTCTTTTTGATTCGTCCTTGCGCTCTAAAGGAACTCGAAAGTGCTTTGAACCCCTGACCCCTGCGTGCTGCATTCAAAGGATCTGTCTCCACGCAGCCAGTTGTCATGTCTGCCCCCCGAGACAGACGCTGCCTCGGTTGCTGAGATATTTTAAACCTGTAAAGTAGAGTTGATGCCGTCTTAAGAAGCCAGCGGGGTGGAGTTCGCAGAGGATTGCAGGAAAATAGGTGGTGCGTCTGAAGATGGTTGCTTAAGATTTCAGGGGATTGTTCCCGTTTTACCAACATGTGCATTTAGATGGTTTACTTCCTTTTTGAAATGCTGGTTAAGACCGAGATTCTTCTCTTCATCGGTGTAATGTTAAGTCCTGAAGGGGGGAGACGTGGCTTCATCGGGATGATGATGCCAGTGACCCAGGCTAAAGATAATGATTTAATTTTTTTTATTGGATCATGCATGGATCATCAGGGGTGTTGAAATAAAGCTTATAATTTATTAATCACAGATTCATTGCAGAACATAATCGATTATATCATAATGACGTTGCTGGTTTAACTTCTGGCGGCATTTAAAAATCCTGGTTAAAAGGTAGTGCGGGTTGTGACTCTGGCTTCCTGATCGGAGTACAGCAGTTCCGCGATGCGCCACTTGGCGGCCTTGTGTGCGCATCGCGGTCAAAGTTGCAATGCGTGGGACTTGCGCAACGTGACGTATTTTCAGGCGACCACTGGAATGAAGGCTGTCCTTCGAAACACACACACACAAGGCAGAAATGGAGGAAAGGCTGATCTTACCAGTCCCTGAGTGTCCAGAGATATACACCACGACATTATTGGCCGTACCGGGAGCTTACAAAACCCCGGTAGCGTGCTATGTTTGTTGTGATGAAAAGAAACCTGAACTGTTGCCGTTCAGTCAGCGCTTGCCTGACTCCACGGACGTCTCAAAGTGAAGTGATTGTCATTGTGGTACACAGCAGTGCACACGGTGAATTTAACCTCTGTATTTAACCATCACCCTTGGTGAGCAGTGGGCAGCCATGACAAGCGCCCGGGGAGCAGCGTGTGGGCACGGTGCTGGTGGTAGTAGCCTAGTGGTGACACACTCGCCTATGAAATCCCACTTACTACCATCGTGTCCCTGAGCAAGACACTTAACCCTGAGTGTCTCCGGGGGGGGGGGGCCTTTCCCTGTAACTACTGATTGTAAGTCGCTCTGGATAAGTCTGATAAATGCTGTAAATGTAAATGCTTTGCTCAGTAGCACCTCAATGGCACCAGGGCGGATCGGGATTCGAACCGGCAACCTTCTGATTACAGTAATGTATGAAGTAATGTCGGACCGGTGAAGACCGGTCTCACACCTCTAATAGTCACTACAGCATGAACATCTGAGCTCTGTGTGGATTTTGTCTGGTGAGGTTGCACCCTGTGCCCAGCATTGCCTTTTATCTCATTTTGTTAATTCCTATTTTTTTTTTGGTAGAAGTAGGTGTGGATGCTGTGTTACCCACATAGATATTTGTGTGTGTGTGTGTGTGTGTGTGTGTGTGTGTGTGGATTTAGTTCAAAGCCTGTTTACTCAGGCCCGCTGTGTCCCTGCAGTCCTCAGAGAACCTGTCCTCGTGCAGGATACCCAGGTCCCGTTTAAAAACGGCGCCAAGCTGACCCCCTGACCTGCATTGATTCCTGTCCGTAGTGCAGTGCTCTTACTGCATTTTAAACGTGCCATTATCGAGTGTAACTGCTGGAGTCGGTTTTTGTGATCGTGACCTCCTTTTCTGCACCGTTGTTAATGATGCAATGTTCGTCAGAAAGAGTATTTAATTAATCTCGCACATCCTCATATTCATAGAGCAGGGTCAACAGCTAATTCAGCTTCTAAATAAATAAATACTTTTTATGAGCATTTTTATGAACTAATTGTTGAGCGCAAGCCTTGTGTTCTTTTAATCGTTCTGTAAGCAGAAGTTCCATCTGACTCTGACCATTGCTTGCCAACCACTGGTCAGGGTGGAATCATTACCTGAATAAAGCCAGAACGCGTTGTGCCGCTGGCTATTGTTTCCTCTATTTTAGGCCACATGACCTGTTCCTTCTTTTTTTTTTTTTTTTTTGTCAACAGAAACCTGCGAAATCCGCCTCTTAATTTACAGAGTCTATTGGTGACTGTGCACTTGTAGTTATGGCATCCATTTTTATATAATGATATCAGCTATGGGCCAAAAATCATATCTGGCCGTAGAGCCTTAATAGTTTTCATTGCAGGAGAGAGGTGGGATAATCAGAAAAGTGAAGTGACATCTATATTGTATTTTTGTTTAAATGAAGAAATAAATAAAATTATATATCTTAAAATACTGATCAGTTGCCAAGCCCTAAGCTCAACGTTCAACGTTATTTTGCCTGCTGGTTGACCTCCGGTCCTCCATAGTCCCATTTTATCAGCCGCGTGGAATCCCCCAGGTGGCTCTGCGATTTCAGCTCGGTGGCAGCGGAGAGGAGCACCGTCCAGGTACGTCCGGTGGGGGCGGAGCCGCGCCGCTCTGAAGCAGGCCGTGCTAAAAACAGCCCGCCTGCCCCCACCGAGGCCGTGCGCTCGGCGCAGATGCTCCTGCTTCCTCGGCACCGGCGGGCGGCCCCCTCTCGCCAAAGGGGCGTTTTTATTTGGCAGAGCCGGTAACGGCAGCCGAGGGAAGGTTTTTCCACGGCAGGCAGCCCGGTGGCCAACAAGCTTCGTTCGGCTGGCGCTAGCAAGATAAATAAATAAAAATGGCGTTTAGGTGTGTATAAACCGAACCGGCAAAATCTCACTGTAAGAATGGACATCACGGGAGCCTGCTTTTGTCTTGCATAACAGATGTCTGCAGGGGGAGGTGTGACATGCCTGTGTCTGGCTGTGTGTGTCAGGGAGCGCCCACTTTCCGCCGTGTGTGTGTGTGTGTGTGTGTGTGTGTGTGTGTGTGTGTGGATGTCAGCGGCTCTCGGCCGCCCCTGCCGGGCTTAGTCCAGCCACGTGCGGCCGAGGGATAGCGGTGCCTCCAACCCCACCACTGGCTATTTATACTGCAGCCATCCACAGGCCACCACCCTCACTGGGGTGACACATTTCTTTGGTGACCTTTTTTTTTTTTTTATGTAAATGGTGGTTCTTGGTGATTTTTAGTTTTCTTCTGATTGGCATGCAGCCCTGCAGTCCGGTCCAGCATGCCTGTGTGCAGCCCTGGCCTGGCTGAAGGGCAGGATGCCCCCCTCTTCTTCGTCACACAGCCGCTCGACCCAGAATGACAGCGGTATTTTCGGCTGGTGACTTCCTCTGTCACTGGCTGCAGGTTTCCAGTCAGTCGGTCGTCCAGTCGTCAGTAGCCTAGTGGGGTAACACACTCGCCTATGAACCAGAAGACCCAGGTTCAAATCCCACTTACTACCATTGTGTCCCTGAGCAGGACACTTAACCCTGAGTGTCTCCAGGGGGGGACTGTCCCTGTAACTACTGATTGTAAGTCGCTCTGGATAAGGGCGTCTGGTAATGCTGTAAATGTCACACAGTAACATCACAGTGTCACCCCAGTTCCCGCTGCGGATTACTGCTCGTATCCGACATTACGGTAAAGTAGCTGCAGCAAATATCCTCGTCACTTCGCATTATTAGTGTCATTCGGGCAGTGGTGGTCTTGCGGGTAAGGAAGCCATAATCGAACCCGTAATTCACCGGTTCGAATCCCAAAGCGCCATGGTGCCAATGAGCAAAGCACCGTCCCCATACACTGCTCCCTGGGCGCCTGTCATGGCCGCCCACTGCTCACCAAGGGTGATGGTTAAATACAGAGGACTCATATCACCGTGTCACTGTGTGCTGTGCATCCCAAAGACAACCACTTCACTTCCGCTTTATTTTTGTAGTTGTGCGCTTCCGTTAGACGTGACCTCCTCCTTATTTTAGTCCACTGGTAACTGTGACTACTAGGAGTCTAATAAAAAGGTTATTATTGCCGCACGGTGATCATTTTAATTTCTGTTGACGATGAAACATTTTTATTAAGAATTTACTGGAACGGTGTACCTGCCGGGGTAATTTCCACAGCTGAACAGGTATCAGGGCAGCCACAGTTGATTCGTTCTTTAAATATAATAAAACCACGTATGACGTTCGGCAGGAACCGAGTCCGTAATTCTGGCAGCAGAGTTGCCTCCGTTCCAATAAGCGGCCAGCGCCGCCCCGGCCTGGCGTCACCGCGTTCGCGCCGTAATGTAGTGGGTAATCGCTCCCACGGTGAAGTGCCACGTCCGTGGGTGTAAGGTGTGTTAGCGGGGGTCTCTGGTTGGTGGAGGGGTGGTAGTCCCAGGTTTAAACCCCGCTTACTACCCTTGTGTCCCCCCTGAGACTGTCCATGTCACTACTGATGGCAAGGCGCTCTGGACAAGGGCGCCTGGTAAACACCGGAAATGTGAGTGCTGTCTCCCCGATCAAGCTACCGTTGTAGGTGTAAACACAAAGTATGTAATTTATCCAAATGAACAGAATTTTGCACAGTAGGGATTCCCTAATCAATAATCACGTGTAATAACCATTAGAACTGGGCTTCTGCTCCGCCCGTGTTTTTGTTTGTTCTGTTTTGACATGCATATGCCGGTGGTTATTGTTAGTGATTAAGGTTTAAGGTCATGTCAGAAGCTAATTAAATGCTCGTCCAGGAAGCCTGCCAGAAAGAGAATGGCCTGTGGGGACGCGGTGCAGGTTTTGTCCAGAGGAGGGCGCTGCAGAGCAGCAAATCAGTTAGCGGAGGAAACCCGCCTTCTGCGCTTCACTCGCCGTGCCGGGTTACCCCCGGGGGACGTCCCATGAGGCTTTGCAGGGGCAGAAGTCACCGTGTGTAAGATTCCAAATGGTTGCCGGAGCGAAAGCGCACACGCTTAAACACGCGTTGATGTATGTGTGCGAGAGACATGAATTGAAGCCCTGTGATTGGTCAGCCTGTCCCCTTTACACTACTTCCACACAGGTAGCCCGGGAGCATTATGGTAGATTCTTACCGCCACTCTTTTTGCCAGCGGGGCAGGAAGGAGCGTCCACAAAGAGTCCATTTTCCCAGCGCGAGTGGAGAGGGAGACTCTATACTGGGCACAATACGTCCTCTCCGGCTTTGTTGGACCAGACTCATTATTTCTGATCTTCACCGCGGTGGGCTTTTTAGTTCTCTGCTTGCTGTCTGTCAGCCCTGCTCTATGTAGACTGACACATACACACGCACACACACACACACACACTTTTGATGCACTAGTCCCTGTTCCTGTCCACCCATCACACCTCCTCTAGTGAACATGGAGGTGCCGCATCGCCCCGCCGCTCTCCTCCTCTGCCCTTTTGCACTGCTGTACTTGTCACCGCTCACGCACGACGTCTGTAAATATGCAGTCAGCTGAGAATCCGGTTGGAGAGAGTAACCGCGGGCGCGGTCAGTGGAGTCCATTTTAAAGCCGTGCCAACTGAAACGGAGTAAAGAGCGGCAATGAAAGAAAAACGATCTATTAGTAACCATCCAGTCTACATTTTCTTACGCTTTTTTGGTTTGTTTCACTTCTTCTCATGCAGATGACGTGAAAGTGGTGAATTCCTACGTTCTATATAACTGTTTGGATCATGATTGGTGTTCAAACTGGGAATCTTGTAGGTGTTTGTAACAAAACGTAACGACTTTTATTAAATGCCCCTTTAATCCCAGAATGCACAATGTTGGTCTGGGGCCAGTTGAGCGTATCTGCCCTGTCTATAGACTAAGCCTCTGCTCTCCTTAATTCCTCCTGTGTTCTATCCTTTTGTCTTTGCTCCGTGTCAGCTCTCCTCCCTCCGTTCTCAGCGAACGCTGAAAGGACGTCAGAAGTTGGCACAGCCCACCAAATAATTCGGCCAACATTGGATTCTCAGTAAGACCTAATTAGTCCACCAAAAAAACACATCATAGCGAATATATTTGCATATTAAAAGTAAAAAAAAAAAAATCTATTTTAAAACAGAACTTCTCCAGAATACGTTGCCAGAAACCGCCCTGTCTGTAGAACGGTGTGTTACCGACCCCATAGAGCTGCTTGTTGTCACTTTACTTAAACGTCTGTAGGTGTCTAAATGCTCGCACTGCGGATCTTGGAAAGTTTCCGGAAAAGGATGCGGCGAGATGATTGAGTGTCTCTGGGTTAATGTTACTCGGCGGCGTCTTATGAGGACTGATGGATGGCAAATCGACCTGCTGACCGGAGTCACCAGGCATTCCAGGGGCCGGCAGAAAGGCCCTGGAGGGTCATGTCCCGTCACGCACCATGGAGGCTAATTGCTGTTAATGAGGCTTGGCCTCCGTGTCTCTGAACGCGGGCGGCGGCCTCTGATGAAGGAGATGCTGTCTGGAGACCCCGGCAGCCCGGTGGCAGTCGTCTCTGCTTGGAGCTTGAAGGAAACAATTGAACTCGGGCCGCAAGGATCCCAAGGTTCCTAACAGTAGTGTCCGGCATAACAACGGAACAAATGGCGTTGTTTGGTGTACGCCAAAACGGTCACTTTATTTAGCACGTATGGTGTTATTCCACTTTTCAACCTCTGTCCATAGTCTGCTGAGTACTTAACATCTACACAAGGGTTTTTAAAATATGGAAGGAAGTAAAAAGGTGTGATGCTCTGTTACACAAATTAAGGTTGTTTTACAGTAACGTCAATGACACACACCAAAAACAAAAAAAATCTTAACTGTTGTGGGGAAAACCAACAACGTCAGGGCGTGTTTAGCAAGACGAAAACTACCAAGATGACTGGCTGACGAGTTTTTATCACAGTCGTATAATTGACCAGGCCTCATTACAAACTCAATTATTATAACATATTCAACACACAAAACAGTATATAACAACACACAAAAACAGTATAATGTGTCGTCGTATTACAACGTAAGCTGTGCGATTGTTGAAAACGCTGTCTGTCCTTTGGAAAAGTGACTAACCCCACGGTTTAGTTTAAAACTAAGACCTCAGTGGCTGAATTGAAGGGGTCCGTAGGGTGGTAGTAGCCTAGTGGGTAACACACTCGCCTATGGACCAGAAGACCCGGGTTCGAATCCCACTTACTACCATTGTGTCCCTGAGCAAGACACTTAGGGTTAAGTTGCTCCAGGGAGACTGTCCCCTGCAACTACTGATTGTAAGTCGCTCTGGATAAGGGCGTCTGATAAATGCTGTAAAATGTAGAATAAACATCACCATTAATGGTAAAATGGACCAACAGCGTTCATCCCGGTCCCCCTTTGCTTAAAACGGTTATGAATTCGACGACAGAAGTGACAACTTTCACTTAACAGACGTAATTAATGGCGTGAAGATGATTTTGGACGGTCATGTGTGAAGGGTCCGTCACGCTCGTGGTGGCGCCGGTCCCAGCAAAGTTGCTTCTTCCAAGTGAAAGCGAAGCCGTGAATGGAGCTCAGTGGCACCTTGGTCGGGAATTCGAACCAGCAACCTTTCCGATTGCGGCTCCGTTTCGTTTCCCGCTAGGCCGCCTCTGTCCCATCTGAATGTCAGATTAACATCTAAGCACCGGGCCAATTCACCGGCCGTCATATTAAAGACGTTTCCGTCCCTATTGAAACGTTTGAGACGCGCAGGGCTAACGCTGCATTAATTATTATAACCTCGACTCCCGTTTCCCGGCATCCGCGAATCCGCTTTTGTCAGTGAAACGGCTGGAAGTCGCACAGCGTGTTCCGCGCCCTCCCGGCGCGAGTCGTAGATGCCATCGGCGGAACTCAGCACTCCGTGATCCAGATAGCGGCGCGTTGCCGGCGCTCCGCGGCGATTAACATCGGGCCCCGCTCCCGCCCGCTTATCTGCGGAGCCGGAGTGCTGAATGCGCACGGCGCCTCGATCAAGGTGAGCCGAGGAGGAGGTGGCGGCGTCTCTTTTTTTTTTTTTTTGGGGGGGGGGGTCCATGCGAGTTTGCGGCAGGGGAGTGCTCGACCACGTCTTTGTGGGCAGTGGTGGCCTAGCGGTTAAGGAAGCGGCCCCGTAATCAGAAGGTTGCCGGTTCGAATCCCGATCCGCCAAGGTACCACTGAGGTGCCACTGAGCAAAGCACCGTCCCCACACACTGCTCCCCGGGCGCCGGTCATGGCTGCCCACTGCTCACTCAGGGTGATGGGTTAAATGCAGAGGACAAATTTCACTGTGTGCACTGTGTGCTGTGCTGCTGTGTATCACATGTGACAATCACTTCACTTTCACTTTACTTTAAACTAAACCGCGGGGTTAGTCACTTTTCCAAATTAAAAATCGCACAGCTTACGTTGTTATACTGACACGTTATACCGCTGTACGTCAGGCAGTTTTTTGGTGTTTGAAAAATTGAGTTTGTAATGATAATGGACTGGTCATTTATAAAACTGTGAAACTATTTTTTATTTCCTCGTCAGCCAGTCGTCTTGGTAATTTTCATCTTGCTAAACACGCCCTGATATTGTTGGTTTTCCCCATAACAGTTCATTTTTAATTTTTGTGTGTGTCTCTGATGTTACTGTAAAACTATCTTCATTTTTCTTCTGTGTCAGACCTTAAGGTTGCTGGCGCGTTAACGTAAACGGTACGCCGCTCATCTTCTTCTGTCGGGTGAGGGATCACCGTCCGGTCCCGTCCCGCTCTGCCAGACGTCTCGGCCGTGCTGACGGGAACTGGTCTGAGGGTCTCCGCTGTCCGTCAGGCCGGTGGCCCTCTGTGACTCGCTGGCTGCTGTTGTTGGGGGCGGGACTGGGGGGGGGGGGTTGTTTTTCGTTAAAGAGGCCGCGCTTGTTCGACTCGTTTCGTACCAGACGTCTCTTTGATTACGGCCTGATATAAAAGCCCCACACTCTGCTTATTAAAGGCGTGGTGTGTGATATTTTGGATGATGCACCATCATTTTATTAAGTGTGCCGCCGCGCTCGGATGATGTAACCGCTCGGCTGGTTTATGGCGGCTGGACTGAAGAAGGGAACGGTGGACGGGAGGGGAGGAGCCTCTCCGCCACACTCCTTGACCCTTCGTCTCCTGTGACGAGTGGAGTTTCCCCGTTCCCTTATGATAGCCAAGCGATGTGAGGCTCCTCCTCCCCTCGTTCCGTTCCGTCGCGTTAATCGGAGCGGAGGTTTGACCTCTCTAATCCAGAGGTCAAGCGCCGAGATCAGCTGTTGGATGAAACGGCGTGAGTTTCGCCAGGGCCCGCCTGTCATGGCTTTACTCGCCCGCCGGCACCAAGCCCCTCCCCCCACGGGTCTGGCTCGGGCGCAGCGGAAAGTGCCGGAGCGTCTCCTCTGTGCGTGGAAGTGGAGGTGCGTTGATGGAGTGAGCGAGGGAGGGAGGGAGGGAGGGAGCGGAAAGACCCGGCGTTCTCACGCGCACGCACGCTCGCGTAGCTCCCCCCACCATCAGCGTCACCGCTCCTCCGGCCAAAGGGGCTCGGTCTCCGTCAGCAGGGACCGCGTCTCCTCCCCTCGCAGGGAGCTCGCCGCGGCTCGCGGGAGGGACGGCACTCATCCGCTCCGGGGGGGCGGGCCCGAGGACGGCGGACGAAGGCTGCGCGCCCCTCCTCTGACCGCCGGTGCCGGGGCGATGAGGCTGAATGAAGAAGGCGGACAGGAGGCAGCGGGGCTCTCCAGGGCGCCGGTCTGCCGCCGCGGCCGCTGACGGGTCCGAGCGCCCGGCCGACGACAACATGTCACCCAGCGTCAAAAACTTGGACTGCTTCTCGCCGATGTTGTGCCACTGCAAAGTCGCCTGCACCAACAGCACCATCTCGCTCATGTTCGGATGCAAGGTAGGACGCGGAAGTGGATTAGAACCCGCGCCCGAAGGAGCTCGCCCGGCGTCTTCTGTTTTTTATTTACGTATTTGCCGCGTTAACGGCGTCGCGGGTAGACGCGCGCTGGCCGGATTCCGCGTCTCGTAAAGCCCGCTGCCCTGTCCCCTCGCCGGGGAATGCCAAGTTCTTTTCATTATGTAACCGCCCGGACCCCTGGGTATCCTTGCTTGTGTTCCAATTACTTACTCTGCGTGTGTGTGTGTGTGGGTGTGTGTGTGTGTGTACACGTACTGGTGTTCTTGCGCTGCCTTGCCCGACGTGAAGCGTATCGCTCGGCCCGTTTTCCTTTTTAATCGCTTGATCTCTTGGATTATTTCGTTTTATTTGGCCCCATCTGATCATGTTGTGCTACATCTTACTCACTTTACAGATGATGTGGAAAAGTGACATTTCGTAGCGATTGTGATAATTTGTAAATGTTCGAACAATTCCGAGACATTTTTTTTAGACCTCAATCCCGACCCAGGACGTCCAGGACGTTAGCTGCCATTGACTAGTTCCACCTGCATGTTCAGGAGGTTCTAGTCACCCTGTCACCTAAGCTCTGGTGCTTTCTTTGTGGTCGAAGATTCCAAGATTTAAAAAGCTCTGCGTGGCGGCTTGATTCGGTCCAACTCTGCCGAATGTTGATTTAATGCCGAACTGGGACCGTCCGCTTTGATGTTGGACTATTTTGAACTGCAGCGTCTGAGCAGCGTGGACTCGGCAGCAGTTCCCTGCGGGCCAGCGTTGACGCTCGTGGGTCGGGGAATTCTGGGATCTGTGGATGCCGACTCCGTTTGATGCCATTTACCCAGATGACCGCGGTGTTCTCCAGTTGAAATGAAGGACACGTGACGGCGGGACCTCCGTCGTGCTCCGCGAATGGGAATACGGGGAATAATTTGTGTGGTTCTCGTCTCTTCAACTTTCCACGCCACGCCGGGATGAGCTGCTCGTGGCTGCGGGTGTGAGGGGAGGCAGATTAGGGCAGATTATCGGACTCGTGGTTAAATTTAGCCCCGCGGTGGTTTGTTTTACGCCGCGTAATTTATATGATGCACATGACCTTTTCTCTGGAGGGTTCGGGGAAGGCCACGCTCGGCTGCGTCTCGGAAGATGGACTTTCAAACGCGGATTTTTGTCCAGTTGGTTGTTAATTAATTCGAGCACATTGATTCTGGTCCGGCTGTTGCCTCAAACGGTGACGTGTATCAATAATGCAGCGATTTTACGTGCCGTGATGATGATTCCGCTATTAATGACTCCGGGCTCCGCGTCTCTGAGGGAACGGTGCCAAGATGCAAATCTGCAACGCAGCTGAATGCGTCTTCATGCCCTCGTGTGAGAAACGGAAAACTAATCAGTGCAGCAATCAATTGCACTGATAAACCAAGTGATTCGTATAACTTTATATGACTGTAAAAGACTGGGCTGGAGGTAATAATGCTTTTTCTTCCGTTATCACCGTAGTCCCAGTTCAGGCCACGTCTTCTGATCTTCTGACTGTGGTGCCAACATAGATGGGACAATCAAGAAACTACTAAACTAAGAATATTCACATCAGAACCTCTACATTTGTCCAAGACTTTACGTGTGCATGCATTCCGGTGTCTCGTGGACTCCTTTACATGTCCTGTGGAGGTGTTTTATTAGTTCTGTCCTCCTCCTGCTCTCTGCTCTGACTTGTGGCCAGATGTTAAGTCATGTTGAAATCACACCATTAAAACCGTTTTTAGTAGTTTCAGTCTTTACAGGATTTACAAAGTACAAACTATGCATTAATGAATTGGGGCTGGGTGCTATTTAAAATAAATAAATACATTTATTACATTTATTTCTAGATGATGCCAGACTGAAACTGAAACTTTTATTTAACTACTTGAAAAGTTAAATAAAAGCCCGCCCACGCTAAAATCTGATTGGCTTACGTTGCAACGTAAGGATTGTCTGTGGAGTCGTAAACGCATGCAGTGATGCGCACACACGCACACGTTTACTCTCTCATTTCGTTGTGCGTGTTAATGATGCTAAAGTTAATGTCTAGCCTCCATGCTCTTGTTCGCCTGCCCTAGTTTTTGGGGCACTCCGCCATCGCGATCATCGGTCAACACCATACGATCGCCTGTCCCTGCGGAGAATCCATTCACAAATTCATTATATGACGAACTCTTACGCTCCGTATGATCGGCACACTATTTAATGGATGTTGACCCCGACTTTAACAGAGTAGGTTTTTTTTTCCCAACATTTGGTTGTGTAAACGGGTCTAGTTGTAAGAATTGTTACGTCATAGTCACTTTCCGTCACGTAGCTGCTTCCTGCTCCTCCGTTGAAGGTCTGGATTTGGTTCCTGGGAATCCCGGCGCCGTTCGCTTGATTTCTGCCCGAGTCGAGTCACTCGCGGTCTCCTTTTTTTGCGAATGTAAAAGGAGCCAGGTGCGCCTCGGCATTGTGAGCAGAACCCCGCGTTTGTCCTCGTTTCGGCCGTGAAAAATGAGACTCGCGCCCGCCCGACTCGAGGAACGCTGCGCGTTTCAGTCATCTCGCCTCCTGCTTGGCCCGGAAGGGGAGTGGTTTTAGCAAACGGCCGAATTCACAGAGGGCCGCGGCGGCGGCGCGCGAGCGCTCCCTCGTCTTAATTAGCCCGATTCTTTCATTCTCCGCTAACGGTCCCGGGCCCCGCGTTGCGGTGACTGCGGCCCGTTGTGTTCGAGCGTTATGTAATCCGGTCTCGTGTATGGAACGCTGAGATCCTCAGCTTTCGCTCCCCTCTCTCCAACGTCTCCGCTCTCGCCGGAGCCTCGTTTATTAATTAGGACGAATCAGTTACGTAAAAAAAAAAAAAAAAACTTTTTACACCCCTCGAATAAGCTCTGCTCTCCGGGGGGAGCGTAGCTGCGCGAAGCCGCCCGTGATTACGTTAAATTTGCCCTCTGACCATGTGACGTAACGACGGCTGGGAAGAAATGGAGAGGGAGGATGGGTGGAGGAGACTTTAATCCTGCCGTGGCCTGGCGCTCCTGATGGGAATAGGAATCCGTGGCGATGATAACCAGCCCATCGTAACCATGCGGGACAGAAGGGGGCGGGGCAGATCTATTTATCTATCTATCTATCTATCTATCTATCTATATATATATATATATATATATATATATATATATATATATATATATATATATATATATATAGATATATATATATATATATATATATATATATATATATATATATATATATATATATATATTTATTTATTTATTTATTTATTTTTGTCCCTGTAATTAATCAATCGACACATTTACAGCTCTGCGAATGTCAGAACGTGTCCCGAGT
Organism: Denticeps clupeoides; assembly: GCF_900700375.1. Classification (NCBI taxonomy): domain Eukaryota; kingdom Metazoa; phylum Chordata; class Actinopteri; order Clupeiformes; family Denticipitidae; genus Denticeps; species Denticeps clupeoides. Next base: position 2,319,791 of record NC_041719.1, on the reverse strand, counting down.
TCGCATCCAGGACGGTCCCACCCACACTCGCGCTCTGGCTGAGGCCTGTTCCGGAACAGCGACAGGAGAGGGATGCTGCGGGGGGGGGGGTTTCCTGTGGAGGACAACAGCCTCCCCCACCCCAGCCATATGTCCCTAGTGCCGCGTGTGTGTGTGAGAGCGTACGTACACACACCTTGGAAGCTGGTCAGCCATTACTAAATTAGCTAATGGACACCAGAGGTGGGCGATACATCCTCACAAAGGAAATGTGCCACAATAATAAATATGAACCATGCTGAACAACACTGTACCAAAGCAATTTGTAGGTTGCCGTCTTTATTTTGCCTAATTACACGGTCCCAGCAGCAGCATTGTAGTACACTGGAGTTCATATTTGGGCTTAAAAGCCACCTTGTGGTCCTTCATTTATCAGTAACAATAACTAATGTAGCGCAATTTTGTATCTCTTTAGGACCTGCAGCGCCGCTCGGCGGGGTCGATGGCTTGCCGTTTCTTCTGTGTGCTTTTGAAATGGGTTAGAATTGCGTATCCACTTGGTCCGGTCACATGACCAAATAACAAACTCGACTGTCCTCTTGTGAGTCATGTGACCTGTGGGTTTCCTGAAATAATTCTCGTCCCCTCCCCCTCAGACAAGTTTAAATCGCATTGCGATATCATCATGTCGTTGTCCCTTCTTTTAATCGCATACATATTTATTCAGAGGTCCCACAGCCCCAGCCTGGATTATTATTTATTAACGTTATTCTGGAAGATGCATCATACAGCTTCCTGACACCAGTACTAGTGCAAAATCGCAGCTCGAGACGATAAGCAGTGCGAAGAATAAATGAACAGCGTCTGGAGCACGTTTAAATGAGAACCGCTCATTCGCGTATGGCGGGGAGAGCATCCTCCTGTCGTCACGCCGCACCCGAATGCAACATGGCATCCGTCCCGTCTCCATCCCGTCGGCGCTAAATTAGATTAGCGATGCTCGGTGAGCGTTGGGGGGTGCTGGGGAGGACGCCTCCTTCAGGAGTCTCGGACGCAGGTAGCTCGTGCCGCTTGATCGATTATGGATCACATGACTTCACACGTTCACGGCTGTCATGGGTTATATTTTCCCGCCACTCGCTTATGTAGCCACGTTTATACCTACTGGATTTTTCCTCAAATATATTTTTATTGATTTTAAGCAACAAAATAAATAAAATACAATGCACACAATATAAAAAAAGAGCTCACTTAGTAAGTCAATTCTGAAAGAGTTACATACAAAGATCGGGTAACATTGCAGTGGAGTATTATATGAAAAATGGCCATTTAGTCATATTTGAAGAACAATAACGATAATAATGTGTGCAATTCTAAACCCAACAAACTTTCCACATAATAATAACCCCGTCCTCATGCCAGATTGATTAATTAAAAAGAACAAGACGACAATGTTGTTTCTGGAACTTTATTGGGTAATACTAATGGTCGGATTCGGGGACTGAAGGCGTGTAAAATTCTTTGTTGGTATCGCTAATCGAGTGGCGTATCTTTTCGAGGCTTAGACAGGACATAAGGTCCCTCGTCCATTGAGCACGGGTGGGAAGAGCAGCACCATTCTGTCTGAGTAAGACTGCACAGGTTTTACTTATTTTCAACTGAATAACAGAAGGTGGGACCACTTGCTGGTTACCTGTATGTTGGAAAGGCGGAACTAAGAGTTTATGGACGTTCGTGCGGTTTAATCGTACACGGTTTCCATAGCCGCGCCAGAGTGTCTGGAGCTGCGAGAGGACTCTGAATCAGACAGCAGGTTCCCTGGCAGGTTGGGGACGGGCTCCTCAGAACATGAAAGATTCATACATGCGCGAGTACCCAGGAGCAGTGGGAGCTGGAGTTTGACAGCGGTGGGACTGCCTTCCTCCCGCTCGTACGCTGCCTACACGTGAAATCGGAACGTCTCGTCGCCGGTCGCGGTGTCAGTCGCCGGCCTTAGTTTCGCCGCTTCAGTGTTCGCCGAGAAGTTGGTGGATCCTCCGTCTTTCGACCCAGTTTGTCTGCTGTTGCTGTGAGCTGATGTCAGATGGGCTTCTGTCCATCAGGAGGGGCCGGGTGGGAGAAGCGGACCGGCCAGCAGCTCATTACCCGGCCCGACTGACCGTGCAGAGGCCCGTCTGTGCACCCGAAGCCGGGGCCATGGAGAGCTCCGCCCTCTCTTCCGTGCAGACGGGCGCAGCAGCGGCACCCGCCTTCGTACCCTGAACATCCAGCAGATTTTCTCCTAGGCTGTGTGACACCCAGAACATGAACTTCATATGAACAGGGTTTAAAAAGGGGGAGGGGCCTGTACGCGTGACTGGCGGCTCACCCTTCTTCCTCGTTCTGGAGGATTTAACGTCCATGTCCTGCCCTTCTCCTCCGTTTCTGCGTGTGTCGTCGTGACCGAGTCGGTTTGGTGTCACTCTGATGACTCTGCAGGGGACTCGGGACCACGGGGCGAGCATTACGGACGCTACGCCGCCTCCTACCCACTCCGCTCAGGTTTTTTTTTTTTTCTGTTCTGTTCTGTTCTAGGGCACTTCGAGGTCTTCCAAAGTGTCTTGTCAGCTCGGCAGATTTCCGTTGCTCTTATATTATTAGAAGTACTTGTAAAATGGGTCAATAAATGTAAAGAAAAGCTCTTGCTTTGTCCACTTTTTTTTTTTTCTTTTTCTTAAGTCAGTAAATTACTTGTGTTATTTTGTGTATGTGCCTGTGTGGAAAAAGACTTTCAGCACTGTTTTGCTGAAATGTAATGGGCCTGATGCCTGAAGAAAGAGAACCAAATTCTTGTCCAGTTTTGTTACGATAGAATGCCCTGCTGAAACCATATATATATATATCATATAAATGTGTGTGGTTATATATGATTTGATTTCATTTGCATGCCCTCGACACGAGACGCTGCATCGTGAGGCTGTTGCCTTGAGGCTCACATCACATTTGCATTATATACACACACATATAGAAGTCAGTGTTTTTAAGAAAGTCATCTTTTCTGCTTTACTGCTTTACCCCGATTAATTTTATTTGACCAGGAACCAGTGCCATGCATGTTATTCTGCATTTTAAAACTGCGAGCGCAGCTTCTCAACGGCAAGTAAATTGAACGTTCTGCAGGTGTGTTAGTGAGGAGAATCGGCAATGCGGTAGAATCTTACAAACGGAATCACAGACCTGACTCGCAGCCCTTTTCTGCCAGCCCAGGCAGCCATGTTTCTAGAGTAACTACTGATTTTGGTTTTGCCCAGACTCCTCCGCCTGTTAAATGTGATTTAATTCCCATATCACTCTATACTCATGAATTGTAGTACATTTACAGCATTTACCAGACGCCCTTATCCAGAGCGACTTTCAGTAGTTACAGGGACAGTCCCCCCCCCTGGAGACACTCAGGGTTAAGTGTCTTGCTCAGGGACACGATGGTAGTAAGTGGGATTTGAACCTGGGTCTTCTGGTTCATAGATGAGTGTGTTACCCACTAGGCTACTACCACCCAAGTTGGAGATGCTTGTTTTGAGGAACTTAAATTTAAGTTTATTCATTTCTGGGCCTTCTAGGGTGGTAGTAGCTATGAGCTATGAATCAGAATATTGAAACATCTCTTGTGTCCCTGTGCAGGACACTTCACCCTGACAGTCCCTAATGGGACGGTTCCTGTAACTTCTGGTTTTAATCGGATAAGAGTGTCTGATAAATACAGTAATACGTGTTTGGGGGTAAACTCTGCATGGAAGATGTCAAAATGGCACCATCTGGTGCCCGAGGGCAGCAACAAAATCTTATTCATTCACTTGTAGTGGCAGATTCTCTGTATGTTTTTGTCCCTTGGTCGGGTCAAACGGGGCGGTGGTGGCGTAGCGGTTAAGGAAGCGGCCCCGTAATCAGAAGGTTGCCGGTTTGAATCCCGATCCGCCAAGGTGCCACTGAGCAAAGCACCGTCCCCACACACTGGTCCCCGGGCGCCTGTCATGGCCGCCCACTGCTCACCCAGGGTGATGGGTTAAATGCAGAGGACAAATTTCACTATGTCACCGTGTGCTTTGCTGCTGTGTATCACAATGACAATCACTTCACTTCTGTCCGACCGGCAGGAAGTGTCCCCTTTGATCTTCACATAGCTCGTACAGAGCAGTACAAAACACTTCATGGACAGGTGACGCATTATGTCTTGTTCTAAATTCTGTTGATTACACCCCTAAAAAGATCATGCTGCTGTAGAACCACTAGCTTGACCTCTTCTTCTCCGTGTCTGTCTGTGTGTAGAAGTACCGGTACCAGGATGAAGACCCCACGTCACCGGCGGAGCACAGCTCTCCTCAGCTGCCCAGCGAGATGCCAGCGCCAGAACTGGTGCAGGTGTCCGAGAAGAACATCTCGCAGATCGAGAACGTCCACGGCTACGTCTCTCAGGCGCACATCTCCCCCATGAAGGTACGACCGCAGGCGCCACGCAGCCCGTCACAGAGTGTAATAAAAATCAGAATCTTGACATTTTAATGTCCTTTTAAATCGCTTTTTTTTTTTTCCCATCAGCAGTGCCCTGGCTCCATAGTGCTTTCCAGTTCTGCATTTTATATTAATTATTGATTTAGGATTAAATTGATCGTTATTCTGTCAGAACAAATTATGCAACCAAGGCATTGTACCTGTTTTTTGTTTTCTTTCCCCCCCCATTTGCTATCTTCGTGCTTTTTAATACATTTAATTTTTTTTTTGTCCATCCAATGTTTGTTTACATCTTACAGACCGAACACATGGCGTGCATACACACACGTTTCAAAATGCGCAGCGCGCGGCAGAGCCTGCAACACACGCTCCAGTGAACCCATCCGCATTCCCACCACCCAGAGCCCTGCACGCGCCCGCCGCCAATCAGAGCACGCCCTCCCGCTCTGGCCGACGCGCCGCACGCGTATATTTTTGGACAAAAAAAAAAAAGCACCCGAGGACACCGAGCTGCGTCCCGACAACCCCCACGCAGCGCTGTAGTAACGCCGACGAATGCATGCGTACCGGAGAGGCGTCGCTCGTTCTACATGGATGCGTGTAGCCCGTACGGGCGTGTGTGTGGACCACCGTGGACGTTCACCTTGACGCGGCCGTCTTGCACGCGTCTGAAGCAGGAGTCACCCTGCCGGGTCCACCCATCCTGCTGGTTTTCCCTCGCATCGAGATCACCAACCGGCATTTTTATTCATGGTCACCAAACTTGCTTTGCTGCGAAAAAAAAAAAAATAATATAAATGTCCCCGTCCGGCCAATCACTCTGTGTGGTTGCCCAGCGGGCACGCCCACCCTCAAGCCTCGTTCGCCGATGGCGTTATTTTAAGCACGTGGAATATTTACATTTGTCACAGCCCCGATATATCGTCCCTTCTCCCCCCTCCTCGTGAGTCATGACGTGACATTTCTCATCGGTGCGCCGTAGCGGCTGCTCCGAACCCTCTGCTGTTCTGGCTCCGCTCGGATGCTAATGAATTTCAGGGGCAAGTGGCAATTGTCCTTGCTAATCTGTGCCAGCGAATGCATCTATTCCAAAGCTCAGCGCTGGGACGTAATGTTCCGGAAAATGGCACATTTCAGCGCTTCACCTTTCCTGCATGCCGCCGTTGGAGGGGAGGCAGAAAGCCATCAGCGAAAATGATTAACTTCGCGGCACCAGTCATCGGGCAGCGCGTGTGATGTTCTGGCCTCCTCGGAGCTCTGCCGGTGGTGGTCTCGGCCCGAGAGAGAGAGAAAGGGTGATTATAATTAAAAGTGCTTCGTTTCAGCTGACTGACAATCCTTCATGAATGTCACGGTGTTTTGGCAACAATTGGCAAGAACTAGTCGTCAACAGGACCCTACTGCAAATTTAACCATAAGTGACTTCACCAGCTATGCTAGTAACTAGTAACTAGCCTAGTGGGTAACACACTCGCCTATGAAGACCCAGGTTCAAATCCCACTTACAACCAGGGGGTTGTAAGTGTCTCCAGGGGGGACTGTCCCTGTAACTACTGATTGTAAGTCACTCTGGATATATTTTATTAATACTGGATCAATAAATCCCCAGTGTGGATCACTTGTTTAGACTAGAATTGCACATCAAGTCATAAATCATAAACATGGCGTCAAATATACATGCTCTCGGTTTCTCATTTTCTTAAACATATTTAAATTTTTTTTACACACTTTTCTTTAACTGTCCCATCATCAATGTGATTATTTTATTATATTTATTCTGATCTTTATTACGTTTAAAAACATGCCGCATTTTACTTCTTGCCTCGTCTATGGAGAATAGACGTGTGTCTCCACCTTGTGGCTCGTTCCGACGGCTGCTGTGTAGTTGTGAGCTGAAAGTCTTGTTGTGCACGTGCCGGCCTGCTTGCTTGCTTGAGCTGCGTTGCATGAAGGGCCGAGGGTGCCCGTCAATCCGGCTCGTCGTCCCGGCAGTGGAGCGGGAGCAAATTCAATTTGCCCTCACACTTCAAGGGGCTTTTCAATATTAACATGGGAATGGAATTTTAACGGTTCACCGTCCCAGTTCGTCCACATTTCGCAGGAATCCTGCACAAGCGTCCCTCAGCAGGACCGCAGGAGTCAGGCTATTTATAGTGACGTTTAGGACCAGCAAGCAAGCAAGCAGGTGACCCGGCGCTTCCGCAAAAGCCTGGATTTGCGCGCTCACGTCCTGTCCCGAGAACGGGGGCTCGGCGTGACGCTGCTGGGACTCTGGCTTGGTCCGCAGCACCAGATGGACGGGCCATCTTGTTGCTCCCCGTGCGACTGGTCGGTACCTGTAAGGCCCGCTGATGTGCTGGGGGCGGCGGCGTGACTTAGAGAAACAGCCGGCCCTGGACCCATCACCAGGGCCTGTACAGGGTCGCCGTGTGAACGGACGCATGAGTCCTCGCGGTCCGCTGCTTGTGGGAACGTCACAGCTTGCTTCCGTGCGTGGAGGTTTTCAGCCTCTTTCTTCCTGTGAAGAATGTTCATGTTTACGGGCGGCCATCTTAGCCCAGTGGTGTGTGAAAGCGTTTTGATGTTCTGTATTTGTGGTGTGTGTGTGTTTCAAGCTTTCATTAGTAAGAGTCTGCATATTAATTTATTCAAATCATTTGCTAGCTGGTTCTTCGTTGCATGTCTTTGTTTCCATGTCAGCTAAAGTTTGTCAGTTTAAAGTTTTCACACAAGCTAATTATTTCTAACTTAAAAACAAGAAAAAACTGTACTCAATCCCGTAAATGCGCGGGGGGGGGGGGAAATATATATATATATATATATATATATATATATATTAGCTTAATAAACCTACGTGAAAAGCAACGGAAATTTCAAGACGTGTACTTTGGCACAAAACCCAGCAAAATATTCCCATTTGAATTTGTACGTTTATCTGTGGCCATAATTTATAGACATAAAACTGCCATAATAGACGCACTTTAGTGTCCTGTAGGACATGCATGCACACACTCGCATATATATGTGAGTGTGTATACGTATGCATGCCCTATAGAGCGCTTATTATGATGATAAACGCTTGATGCACTGAACGCGCATCAGTATCGTACATAAGATCTCTGTGTTTTTGGTTGGATTCTGCTGCCGTGTTTTGTGCGTGTGTTGCTGCTTTGGTAACGTGTTGGCTGCTGTCTGCCATCGTCGGCTCCGCTTACTGGTTTTAGCATTTTCGTTCCGGCCAAGGCAGCTGTGACCGTGTGTCCCAGCGCGTGACCGTGTGTCCCCCTTCCTCTTCTTCATCATCACCATCACCACCACCGCCGCCCGTGCTGCTGCGTTCTCAGTGACCGCTCAGTTGCGCGCCCCTCTGTAGGTAGAGTCTCTGGAGTGCATCTTCGACGGGCCGTCTGCGTTGGGGGGAGAGGAGGTGCCGGCGTTCTCCACGCTGTACGCTCCGAGCCACGTGCTCTTCCAGGTAACACCGCACGCCGATCTGCAACGCTGTGCTGGTTTCGCTTGTTTTTTTTTAATCATTATTAAGTTTTTTTTTCATATGTTGGTGTCTGGTTTTGACTCCTCATCGTTGGCTTGGTGAGGTTGTGGTGTGTTGCAGTTGCGTATCCCCCCCGCCTCTCTGCTTCATTTTACTTCATGCTGTGTATATGATCTGCGAGCACTAGATGGCGCTGAGTGGCCATAGTGCATGCCAGTTGCAGACATGCAGATAATGTTTTATTTCTTTCTTCCTCTTTCCTGTCCATGCTGTGTGTGTGTACGTTGGACGAGTTTTCTTTCATTACATATACGCTGCATTGTGTGTGTGTACATTTGGGTTTTAAATATGGCCTGGCTCGTTTTATTTTACACGGGCCTGTGTGTGTGTGTGTGTGTGTGTGTGTGTGTATATATATAAAATGTTATGCTTGATTTGTGAAATGTTAATTTCATGAATTTATTGCACATATTGCAATATGACAAAAAAGTTACTGTTGTGATTTTGACTACATCTGTATCTGATTAGTACTGAAGATATGTATTATTATTATTATTATTATTATTATTATTGCACATACATAAATTGAAACAGCATATGTTGCAATTGACTGTGAGACTGCCTCTACTGTGGAGGGCTGCGGTTAAAAGACATATGATTTTAACTAACAGGAATTGGCCGATCTCGTTCCTGTGTAACCCCAACAGTTCCCATCGGGTTAAATTATTCACCAGGACGTTCATGGGCATGTGGCTTTGAGTTCTGTCGTGAAATCTACAGACGTCCCCGCCTCAGACAGGTAGTTTCTGTCTGCACCCAGCGATTATTTATTTATTTATTTTATTTATTTATTTATTTATTTTTCTCTGCCATCCCTTCTGCATCATGATAATACCCTGAATTAATTTCCAACATAGATATTAATTACCATCAGTGCATGCCAATTGTGTCTGTCAGTCCTCATTCATGAACAAGCTCAGTAAAAAGCAGCTTATCAGAGGCGGAGGGCGATTTGTCAAGTGAATGCGGCGTCGACCTGATGTAAACGTTCCCCTTTATTAAGCCTAATTAAGCAAAGGCCTACTTTTAATAAAACACTGCACACAAGGATATTCAAATTACATTTGATTAAACACACCTCGGTCACACCCATGGCCGTTTAGTCTGTGTCCTATTTATCATTTTAAATGTATTTCAGCTTACAATAAACTGCGTGGCCTAGCTCTCTTTTTCCTTTTTAATTAACACTCTGTCCCTACTACAGTTCAAGCTCAAATTAAGCATTGTAGCTCATTAACTGTGTGTTTATTCAGGATAAGTTCAGCAGGTTTGTAGTTTAAAAACACAGACGGATAACATGGAGGTTGATCAAGTTTATTATGAGGCATGATGAAGAAATTCTAATATGAACTATAATTATGGGTAATTCAGAATTAGTGAAAGTGAAGTGATTGTCATTGTGAAACACTGCAGCACAGCACACAGTGCTCTGTATTTAACAATCACCCTGAGTGAGCAGTGGGCGGCCATGACAGGCGCCCGGGGGGCAGTGTGTGGGGACGGTGCTTTGCTCAGTGGCACCTCGGCGGGTCGGGATTCTTACCGGCAACCTTCTGATTACGGGGCCGCCCCTGCCCCTCATGTGTTTAAAACGAGGCTGTGAAAACGTGTCACCGCGCAGGATTGAGGGCCCTCCCGCAAACATTTTCACTCACTTTGTCCTTTTTTCTTCTTTCCCCATTTGTTTCCACGGCCCGTTCTCCGCGGAGGACTCTCCTTTCATGCCTTGTCATCAGCAATAGAGAGTAATAAGGCTGCAGATAATGTTGCTGAGCCTCCGGGGCCATAAGTGCATTAGCTCTGGAAGCGGAGGAGGAGGTGGGGGAAAGGGCTTCTGCAGCCCAGTTCCGCCTAGAATCCCAACGAAGCCCGCGACAACGATGACATGAGAGCCTGCTGCCTTCCGTCATGCGGCCTGTATCATTAACATTGCCTTGTACCCCGCAATGCACTTTGCAGCACCAATCTTATTTATTACGTTCAGATGGCTACACTCGGGAGCTACGTAAACCATTACTAAATTTGTACAAGTCAAGGCCTCAAGATGTTTCCGTTCATTTAATCGCGCCGTTCGTTTACGGAATCACATTTTAACTCTGTCAGCAGTGCTCCTACAAAGGTTCTTATACGCTTTTGTACATCAGTAAAATGACAATTTACAAGAATTCTCCTCTTCTCAGCTTGTGTCCGTGAAACACACCGCCGATCTTACCTGCTTCTTCTCTCCGGGATGCCCTGCATGCAGTGTTCTTCTTGGTAAAAGGGGCTCCGCATCATATTTGCCGACTGAGGGGAAAGTTCGTCCAACTTGAGAGCGTTCGCTGCACCCGCGGCCGGCCAGCCATGTTTCCCCCGCGACCCCGTGACCCCCCCACCAGCTGTGAAAGCGGCGTAGCACCGGCCGCAGGAAGGAAGTGTCAGCTGATTGATGTTGGTGACCCCCCCCCCCCCCTCACCGCACTCTGGTTTAGAGGCTGCAGACGCCGGTGCAGCTCCCAACCCCCGCTCCCCCCCCCGTTCTCTTCTGGAGATTTCGGTGCTGACTCACGTAACGAGCGCGCGGCTGCGGGCACCTGGAGACGAGCGTGCCCGCCTCATTGTGCCCCTCGCCTCATCTGCCTTGGCACCGGGTCCCACGGCGCCGCCGCCGCACTCATCAATCTGCCGGCTGAGGAGGAGCGGAGCGGAACGCTGAGGAACGTGCTGCGGGTTTCTCAGGGAAAATCTGCCGTCTCGCCGAGCTCCAGCGGTGTGTGTGTGTGTGTGTGTGTGTGTGTGTGTGTGTGTGTGTGTGTGTGTCAGGCGGGGGGAGGCACTTTGGAGGCTCGTCTCTCCCCGACACCGGGATACGTTCTCCGCTCCCACCGTCTGCCTGGGTGGGGGGGGGGGGAGCGGAAAGTTTTCCGATGTCCGAGCCTGGATCCCCGAGCCGGACCGGACCGCAGCGGACCTGCCGCGGTCACCTCTGAGCGGGGAGCTCGACGTCCGTCACTCGCGCCGGTGACACTGCAGCGGTCGTCCATCACCGCGGCGGCGAGGGAGCCGTAGACTCGGACATGCTCGCGTCTGTGTGGTACGCCAAAAAGATGGGCCGCCGCTTAATGAGGAGCATCCGGAGGCGCAAGAGGCTGCCGGCGCACATGCTGGTGGGTAGCCGCGTTTTTGGGGGCGCCGCTCCAGTTGTTGCATGCGACACGCAACCGTCCGTCCTTTAATTTACGCCTAATTTACCGTTTCTGCCATGATCGTGCAGCCGAGTGCGGTTCCAACCTCAGATGATGGTTCTCCTGTGGTCTCTGACGTTTAATGGAATTTATTATGCTCATCCAGTAGTGACAGGGACAGTCCCCCCCGGAGACACTCAGGGTTAAGTGTCTTCTCAGGGACACGATGGTCTTCTGGTTTGTAGGCGAGTGTGTTGCCCACTAGGGTACTACCACCCTACTATCATTTATTATACTTATCTAGTAGTTACAGGGACAGTCCCCCCCCAGAGACACTCAGGGTTAAGTGTCTTCTCAGGGACACGATGGTCTTCTGGTTTGTAGGCGAGTGTGTTGCCCACTAGGGTACTACCACCCTACTATCATTTATTATACTTATCTAGTAGTTACAGGGACAGTCCCCCCCCAGAGACACTCAGGGTTAAGTGTCTTCTCAGGGACACGATGGTCTTCTGGTTTGTAGGCGAGTGTGTTGCCCACTAGGGTACTACCACCCTACTATCATTTATTATACTTATCTAGTAGTTACAGGGACAGTCCCCCCCCAGAGACACTCAGGGTTAAGTGTCTTCTCAGGGACACGATGGTCTTCTGGTTTGTAGGCGAGTGTGTTGCCCACTAGGGTACTACCACCCTACTATCATTTATTATACTTATCTAGTAGTTACAGGGACAGTCCCCCCCCAGAGACACTCAGGGTTAAGTGTCTTCTCAGGGACACAATGGTCTTCTGGTTTGTAGGCGAGTGTGTTGCCCACTAGGGTACTACCACCCTACTATCATTTATTATACTTATCTAGTAGTTACAGGGACAGTCCCCCCCTGGAGACACTCAGGGTTAAGTGTCTTCTCAGGGACACGATGGTCTTCTGGTTTGTAGGCGAGTGTGTTGCCCACTAGGGTACTACCACCCTACTATCATTTATTATACTTATCTAGTAGTTACAGGGACAGTCCCCCCCAGAGACACTCAGGGTTTAGTGTCCTGCTCAGGGACACGATGGTAGTAAGTGGGATTTGAACCTGGGACTTCAGGTTCGTAGGCGAGTGTGTTACCCGCTAGGCTACTACCACCCTGTAGTGACAGGGACAGTCCCCCCCCTGGAGACACTCAGGGTTAAGTGTCCTGCTCAGGGACACGATGGTAGTAAGTGGGATTTGAACCTGGGACTTCTGGTTCGTAGGCGAGTGTGTTACCCGCTAGGCTACTACCACCCTGTAGTGACAGGGACAGTCCCCCCCCTGGAGACACTCAGGGTTAAGTGTCCTGCTCAGGGACACGATGGTAGTAAGTGGGGTTTGAACCTGGGACTTCTGGTTCGTAGGCGAGTGTGTTATCCGCTAGGCTACTACCACCCTGTAGTGACAGGGACAGTCCCCCCCTGGAGACACTCAGGGTTAAGTGTCCTGCTCAGGGACACGATGGTAGTAAGTGGGGTTTGAACCTGGGACTTCTGGTTCGTAGGCGAGTGTGTTATCCGCTAGGCTACTACCACCCTGTAGTGACAGGGACAGTCCCCCCCCTGGAGACACTCAGGGTTAAGTGTCCTGCTCAGGGACACGATGGTAGTAAGTGGGGTTTGAACCTGGGTCTTCTGGTTCGTAGGCGAGTGTGTTACCCGCTAGGCTGCTACAATTTATTGTACTTGTGCTTCAGTCTGGAGACTCTTCATTGTTCGCTTGGGATTCGTGTGTTCAGCACCAGTGAAAGAATTTCCTTCATACCTTGAAATAATGCTGAACCACGACTGTTACTGGCTGTTACGTAACTAGATTCTCTGCCGTTTCCTCCTGATGGAACAGGTTCCGTCGTCCCTGGTCGCGTCAGCCCGTCTTCTTCAGCCGGCGGTCCAGCACGCTGCCCGCTCCGTAGTGGGAGGAACGGCGACGTGGTCGGCGGACTGTGTCCTGCGGCCCCCCTCGCAGGTCGTGGCGGCCCGCCCCTGCACGTTTATCATAATTAAGCGCCGCTGCCTCCTCCATTTGCCAAAAAGTGTTTACTCGGTAGATGTTCCGGGCCGGCGCCGCGACGTGACTGATGGCTGCTTAGCGGATTAAAAGGGCGGAGGAGGAGGAGGATACAGGTCAGCATTAAAGCAGCACCCCTCTCCACGGGGGTTCTTTTACTAGGACGTCTGCAGAACCTTCATTTCAAACGATTTAATCAGCGGATTAACCCCGCCCCGATTACATTAACAGCGTACGTGTTCAATTTCTCCCAGGGGTGTTGGTCACTAGATTGCAGATTCGACCCCCTGTCCCCCCGTAAACCATCCCTTTAGCTAGCCGCGACCACACAGTTGCCGTACGGTGTCCCTGAAACCACGGCTTTCTTGGCTGGGGGCTTGGGTCGGATCCCCTTGGTCCTTGTTATCGATTGAACGGCACCACGGTTTGGAAAAGTGCAACCGACCGTCTTTGGGGGACCGTTGTGTGGTAAAGAGCCGGAAAGGACTTCTCCACTTCGCGTACTGTACCGTGTCACCCGGGTCCACCTTCTGGATGGAATGAAAAGATTTTACTTTGATTTTTTTTTACCCCGCTTCTCGTTTTTATTGATTTCTTTTCCTCTGAACTTGTATACTTTTTTTTTTTTTTTTTGTAGTTTGCTGTAATGTGTCTTCCTTGTATTTGCATTGTGTGGCTCTTTTGATTCATGTAGAGTGCAGTAGTAACTGTTGTAAATGTTGCTTTATAAGTAAATTAGACCTAGGCCTAAAAATATCTTCTATCAGGATAGCGTGTTCATCGTAATGTTTGGTTAAATGTGTACGGAGATGGAGATTCCGTAAAGGTTTTTCCCCAAAAGCGTCCCGGAGAAACCTTGACGTTACCATTACATAATCGTAAAAAAAAAACGCACGCAACACTCTCTGGTTAGTCGTGTTATATTTACAGACGCTGCATCGTGAGCCCGGTCCGATTCTGTTCAGACATCAGTTTGGGGCCGTTGGACGATGAACTGTCGGCGGGCCCTTGGGACTGGCCTTGGCACGTCCTCTGTCCTGAATAATTGAAGAGGTTCCTCAGCCCCAGAGCCCATCTTTTTATTATTTAAAATTCCCTGTGTGTCCTTTCAGGGTAAGTTAGTCTTCAATAAAATACGGTTTGATCACAGTAGCCTAATGTACGCCATTAGTAGCACATTAGCGCATTTTTGAAATTATTATTTAATGGGATATGTATGGTTGATCTCTTACATTTTTAAGGTCAGTTTTCTCATGAGCTGTTGCTTTGTATATATTATGAGATATATTTTCTCATTAATAGTACATTTTCTTTGAGCTCAGGCCTCTGTCCCTTACAGTGTAGACTGAAATCCTATTACATAATAAGAAATGAGTTTACCCTGAGGGAGGGACCTTTATTATGAAGTATGACTGGCTAGATGAATGTCATCTGAAAGCAGTATGTGATTGATAATTGATTTCTGAACGAGGTGTGGTTTTGTGATTCATCGACTCGCTGCATTTAAACTTGCGTTGACTGTTGCCGGCCTTTTCTTTGAATAGAACATCTGTGAACCCATGAAATATGAAAGCGGTGTAAAATATTGTTCAAACCGAACTAATGGCATCACAATCTTGTCATTCAGCAAATATCAGCTCAGCTTCACAAGTCCGCTCACAAGCATCCTACATGATGTCCTGTTCACTCGTCTTGAGAACCTGTACAGTATTTAAGTTCTAGTTTTAGTTAGTATAGTTTAGTGTGTGTGAGATATATATATATATATATATACACACACACACACACACACACACACACACACACACACACACACACACACACACACACACACACACACATATATATGCATATATATTTTTTTTTCTTTTATAATTGCACCATGGGGGGGGGGGGGGGGGGGGGGGGGGTCTGTGTGAAACATTATTTCAATACACGGAATACTGTGTATACTGTCGTACTGACAATAAACCGATCTTGAATCCTAGTCGACTAATTAAGGAGATCCCCCGAATTCAAAACCCACCACGATCTGGATCCGCAGCCGTGTGGCGTTCGATTTGCTACGGTTCGGTTACACATGCCTGCCTGCCTGCATAATTCAGTGTACAGCTTTGGTGCCCTTCGGTGTCGTTTGGAGCCTGTAAATATCCGACGGCATGTCGAGTGTACGTCTTAAACGACGTGCGGTCTGTCCCTGCGACACGGCGTCGGGCGACCTCCCGTTTGGAAATTCCGCGTTTTCAGTGTAAGAAGTACAATAAATAACGAATGTTACACACAGTGAAGAAAATGAGTTTGTCTCCGTTATAACGGCCTGAATTGGACCAGTTGCGACCAGGTTCCCATGGTGCATTTCTGTGAGGTGCGCAGCAGATGCGCGGCGCGCGGAAAAGCCTTTTTTAAGCCCCGAGCGCGTATATTTAGACCGAGGAGAAGGCAGGCCCCGCGCTTCATTTGATGTGGAAGCGGTTGCCATGGTTCTGGCTCCCGTCGGGGGAGGTGGGAGGCGGCCGCGGAGGAAGACGCAAGCTGTGACCATGTCTGTTACCCCGTGTGACACCTGTGGAACACCTTGCTTTCGCCGGCGCGGACGAGGCGTCCGGGAACGTGTAGATATTTCCTCCTCTCCCTCTCCTCCTCTCTCGCCTTTCCTCCCCTACCTCCGAAGGCGCAGCCTGTTGGTTTTTTTCCACTGTGGATCGTGAGTGTGTGGGAAGACAGAAAGACTGCAGCGCGTGTGCACGCGGAGACGGACCGCCGCCGGAGACGGGCTTCCGGGCACGATGGCATCGGCTTCTGCGGCCGTCCCTTCTGGGGACACCTGCGGGTTTTCCTCCCCTCTCCCCCAGCCGCCACACGCTCTGTCCCGGGCGGAATTGTGAGTATATTTGCAGAGATCAGGTCTTGGCGTTATGCAACTGGCCGTGGTCCGTAACGGCACCTTCTAAAACGCGGATCGCGTTTCCTTTCCTAACGATGCACTAAAAGCTGGACCGGAGGAAGGAGGAGGGGGGAGAAAAATCAATAGCTTTTGGCCAAAAGCTTTTCTTTGGGCGGGGACGGCGCTGCAATAGAATTAGCCGCTGATCAGCATGTAGGAGGACCACACCCCCCGGGCCTCCTCCTCTTTATCTGAAGTTTCGGTGGCCGGCAGACCATCCATATTTAATGTCCCGGCCGCCCTCGGAGTAGGAGCCGTGATTGAAAGCTCCGGCTCTTCCCGGGTCCATTTAGATTAAGAAGCTCTAACGGACTTCTGCCGGCTCCCGCCGCCAACACCTCCTTGGTAATTGTACCCATTTCCTGCCTCTCAGCGAGCTCTTAGGGGCCTTCCTCTCTCGTGGACGTCGAGGAGTGCCGTCTCATTGATCCCTGGGCCGGTCCAAATCGAGGAGACGAGTGCAGGGCGTGTTCAGAGAGCGAGACGCCGCCGTCCCACAAAGCCGTAGGCATGGAGCTGCGCGCCGCTCGCCGTCTGGCTTGAAAGAAGACACAAATCGGTTGACATTTGGACGGTTGGACGGCTGGATGGGGTTTGGGACATTTCCTTGTCCCGTGGTGAAACCGAACCCCCTTTTCCTCCTATCGGTGCACCCCTCGCCCGGCCTCCTGCCAGCCGCCGGAGTGTCGCCGCTCTCCTCTGGGCCGCGGGGGCGCCGAGGATGAATTACATCTTCGGCAACAACACGCTGTACCCGCGCGGCGGCCGCGCCAACGCCGGCGGCTCCGCCCACGCCGGCTACGCCGGGCCCAAGCTCAAGCCGTGGGCCAAGCGCGGCTCCAGCGAGGAGCTGCCCTCGGCGCCCGCGTCCCCCACCTCCCGGTGGCAGCAGCTGCTGGCCTTCTTCACGCGCCGCAACGCGTTCAGCGACTGCATCGCGGCCGGAGCCAGCCAGGTAAACGCCGCGCCGGCGAGTGTGTGTCGCTGTTGTGTGTCGACGGTGTCGTCTGACTCATCCGCCGCCGCTTTTTCTTTCTCCATCGCCCCATGTGCTGCGTAGTCACATCTGATTGGTGGAGGTTAAGTCACCGCAATTCCTGACATAGTGGGGCTGCGGCGGCGTTGAACATGAAATTGTACGTTCGTCGGAATTTTACAGCACTTTTTAAAAAGTTAATTCATTTATTTATCAATCATTGATCAGCATCTGTCACACCTGGGATTGTGTCCGACGTTTTATTGATCACTGATGTCGTCAATGTGAGCTTGTGTGAAGCTCAGTTGTCGCTTGAGCGTCGTTTCAGCTCCTCTCTTCATGACGGTGAACTTGTGCCATTCATTCTGATGTCGTTTCCAGTTGTTTCTACTGGAAATTCCACCCGGTGTCTTTTCAATGACTATAATGTTACTATCCATCCCATATACTTTGGCTAAATAAAACACACCGTGTAGGTTTCATAATCATCCTTTTAATTGTAATAACGCCAAGAAACTGATATTTTATTAATGCAAAGCACTCAGAGCCAAAATAAATAGTTTTAAAACGCTTTTTGAATAAACTTCGCTTAGCTGGTGCTGCGTCATGGTGAAGACAAGCATGAGACGTTTGCTGCTCTGACGTTCTGGCCGCGCTCAGCGTGTCCCAACCTGGCCTATGAACGAAAGCTGGAGAAACTGAAGCTTCAAACAAAGAGGCTTGGAGTGCGTCCTTTATTCCGCCGCCGAGCTGGCATAAGCGTCTCATGACCCAATGACAAAGCCGTATGCAGGAAGACGATGTCAAAGACTCCTGTCCTTTTTTACAAGAGCTTTCCCAGGAACAATTATGGAAAACTGTGTGAATCTAAAAGCTACTAAAGGGCGAGTTGTGCCATGAGTGTGGTTTGGCCAGGGACGGACCGCAGACCATGATGCAACAGAACGTAATGAAGGCTCCGGTTCATGTCCTAGAGCGCTGCATAATGCGTTCAAAGATCAGCGGCTCATACACGGCTATTTCTCGACCAGTAGCTCAACCAGTAAGTCGTATTAAAACGAGACAATGGAAAAGATCTACTGACCGGCGTTCCGGTGATGCCAGGTGCTGCACGTGCCCCCGTTAAAAGGAGACATGATGCGCCACTCGGGCCCCACTCGGGCCCCACTCGTCTAAATGTGACCCCATAAATACGGGAGGTTTATTTCTATAAGATCTAACATGGAAGAAGACATTCTTCTAACATTATTTTTCACCCCTCTCTTTATATATTGATGTCTGAGAAGCTTATGAGGGCCTGGGGTTGTGGTGGGTCCCTGGTCCAGGACCATGGCACAGTTGCGCAGAAAAAAAACAACAACAAATAAAACCAGCCTTTCACCTCCCAACTTTGTAGAGAATTAAGGTCGTAAATGAGAGCAGCTTTGTGCCGCAGACGGATGCGGAGGGCAGATTTTAGCGCCCACGTTTAATCCCGCCTCGCTGCGCCCAGCCACGAAATGGTGCATAATCTTGCATAGTCAAGGAAAGGAGCTCTCAGATGCGGCTTCAGCTGTTGCCATGGTGTCGCCATGGCGATAGTCAAGCAAGGAAAACGTGGTCATGTGGGTGTAAGTTGTTTGTTTATTTCTTCTAGTGCTGATGCACAGAGTTGGAGGAGGAGGAGGAGGAGGAGAGGGATGGGATGACTGTTGAGCTCATGGATGAGTGGAGCACATGGGACCGTCATCTGTTCATCTCTTTCTCTCCTCTCCTCTCGCTCCTCGGTTACACAACCCGCACCGCTGCAGCTTTTGTGGCTTTCCCATCAGTCAGTCACCCAGAGACAAGGTCGTTCCGCTCCCCCTGTCCACGCGAAGGTCGGCGGGGAATTAGGAAGGTGAACCGCGGGCCGGCGTCCTCCTGCCTGCTGAATTATGCCCCGGCCATCCTTCAGTCACCGGGACGTTCAGGCTGGCCCTCTGTACACAAGACGTATTGCGAGACTGAATTGATCACCGCGTGCGGTGAATTGTGTTTGTGTCCTAAAGCGAACCACTCGGCATGTCAGTCCAGATACTGAGGTGTATAAAAGGACGTGAGAGGACATATCGGAGTACTGTGTGTAGGGCGGTATGGCAATGAGAGCGGTCGCAAATATGTAGGTATTTCTAATCTGAGGGAGCGTTTGACCCGAAACCAGAGATGAGACCAACATTTTATTAAAAAATAAAGCAGAATGAGATTCCTTATAACAAGATAAATATAGAAAAAACGTGAACTGGAGCGAACGTGACATTTAAGGGTGCGTGGAAGTCACCGTTTCAAATACAGAAAAAAAATGTACAGTTTCTGAGAATTAGTCAATGTTAGTCAAAAAATAAATAAAATCTACACATAAGTTTACTTAACATATAAAGCAAAATTGATCACCTTACAATATTCAGCACAGTTTTTTTTTTAGCATCCTGCAGCTCCAAGGTGAAAAGGACCAGCTGTAGGTATATGTACTGTATCTAGTACTGTATAATTATTTGGACTGAAGCAGCAGTGATCTGTTTCATGGCGACGTCGCCTCTGGTTAGCCGGGCGTGACCCTGAGGGGTTCTCCACTGGTGTGCGATGTTGGGGATTTCGCGAGCAGCTCACGTGGCTGGGAGGACGAGGGCGTTGGGCACCATGGTCCTGACTGCGTGCTTCGTCACGAGGTTGCGCCGAGGCTGAAGCAGAACATTTTGGCCGCTTCCTGTGAGAAATGAGAAAATAACCGTGTGCACGTGGAGCCATCTGCTGTACAACTGCTGTACAGCCGTGTTCTCCTGCGTCATTAGTTTTTCCTGAATTGGAATCAATCAGCTTTCCACGAAGCTTTGGTGGCTGACTGGTATAAATTTTACATTTACAGCATTTACCAGACGCCCTTATCCAGAGCGACTTACAATCAGTAGTTACAGGGACAGTCCCCCTGGAGCAACTTAAGGTTAAGTGTCTTGCTCAGGGACACAATGGTAGTAAGTGGGATTTGAACCCGGGTCTTCTGGTTCACAGGCGAGCGTCTTAACCACTAGGCTACTACCACCCTATAAATCAAATGAACATTTCATAAAACAAATTTACAAACAGCAGAAAACTTTTACAAGCAGCGAGCGACTCAAAAGTATGACCGAACGCTCGTCTTTGCAAAGGCAAATCTGAGGGGGAAAGGAGGACCCTTGGTCACTCTAAGCAGTTTGCTACATCTGAGTACATCTACGTCTGCGCAGTCTTTAAAAATCTTGCCGCAGGAAACACCGCAGCGGGCCAGTTGGCTGAAATGTTCATTTGTTTTATTAAATGTTAGTTTGATTTGCACAATGGAGAAAAATGTCTATATTATGGAAATGATTGTGATTACATTTAAGGTGTGTCTAAGAAAAATTAAATAAAAACCATATAATTATCACTTGCAAAAGCCATTTTTTGGCTACTAAAAACATATTTGTACGTATTAGTCTCAGCATCTCTGCTCTTCTTGATAGTCATGTTCCTTCTGGACCTGTTGCTTTTTTTTTTTTTTTTTTTTTTGTCTTTTAACCCGGTATAAAAAATTAACCATAGTCACTTGCTGACTGCCGGCCTGTAGTGTGTGATGAAGCTCAGTGTGTCTCCCTGGCACTAAAACGTTCAGCCCTGCTCCATTTCCTGTGGGCTTACTGGCCCATTCAGTCCCATCCTCTCCCCGAAGCTGGTGTGTGTGTGTGTGTGTGTGTGTGTGTGTGTGTGTGTGTGTAAAGAGAGGGCATAAGATTCTTTCACGCTGTGTGTTTGGCATCTTCTCTGGTGCTCTCGGTGCCTGCTTTCTTGCTGATGCTCCACCATCAGCTCCACGGACGTGAAAATGTATCGGCCGAGTCCCTCCGCTCCCCGAGCAGGCGCTTAATGCCACGGAAGCCAAACACAAAAGCCCCCTGGATGTGACGGACGGGCGTAAATCCTCTTCCCGGCACGGTGGAGATTCAGGGGCCGAGCGAGAGAGGCGTGTGCGAAAGGGAGGAGGGGCGTAACAAATAAAAACCAGCGTCCTCCGCACGTGAATGCTTGGACGCCCATACTGGAATCTGGAGTGGCGCATTGATTATTCATTGCCGGAAAAGGACCGTGCGCCGTCATGTGCGGTGCCCATTGGAGCTCATTAATTGGCGAGCGGGTGCCGGGGGGGGGGAGTGAGTGAGCGCGGGAGAGCGAGGCAGCTGGGAAGAGCGACAGCGAGCGACTAGCCGAGCAGAACCGAGCGAGCAGAAGACAAGGGGGACCGCAGCCAGAGGAGGTAAAGATTGGATTTATCTCTCGCTCACACTGGCAAGCTGTGGGGAACAATAATTAGCGAAGGAGATTTAAAAAATGTTATATAAATAAAGCAACGCCATCCTGGTTTGTCGTCCACCCCTCCTGGACTACCTCCGCTCCAGCTGCTGGTTGCTTCATCCCTCCGCTCCCAGGAAACATGACCACCTCCTTCCACGGCCACGAGCACTGCTGTGCGACTGACGGCCAGACAGGCATGCGACAGAGACTGCAGCACGTTCACACAGCTCAAAGGCAGCAGCCGCAGCATCAGAACCATGTCCAGCACCATTCTTCCCAGCATCAGATCCACCAGCATCATCAGCATCAGACCCATCATCAGCATCCGATCCACCAGCAGCATTTTTCCCAGCATCAAATTCACCAGCAGCATTCTTCCCAGCATCAGGTCCAGCCGCAGCAGCAGCCTCAGATCCACCAGCAACATTCTTCCCAGCATCAGGTCCGCCACCAGCATCAGATCCATCAGCAACATTCTTCCCAGCATCAGGTCCAGCCACAGCAGCAGCAGCCTCAGATCCACCAGCAACATTCTTCCCAGCATCAGGTCCAGCAACAGCAGCAGCAGCCTCAGATCCACCAGCAACATTCTTCCCAGCATCAGGTCCACCACCAGCATCAGATCCATCAGCAACATTCTTCCCATCATCAGGTCCAGCAACAGCAGCAGCAGCCTCAGATCCACCAGCAACATTCTTCCCAGCATCAGGTCCACCACCAGCATCAGATCCATCAGCAACATTCTTCCCATCATCAGGTCCAGCAACAGCAGCAGCAGCCTCAGATCCACCAGCAACATTCTTCCCAGCATCAGGTCCGCCACCAGCATCAGATCCATCAGCAACGTTCTTCCCAGGATCAGGTCCATCAGCTGCTGCAGCACCATACCCACTCGGCTCAGCTGCCGCTACACAACTGCCACAGGTACTACAGCTCCTGCACGCTGCCGGCCACCTCTAGAAACAAAGGGAAGTTCACCAACCTGCGGGACAGCGTGAAAAAGAGCCCCACCAAGAGCAAGGCCAAAGTCGAGGCCAGTGCCGACGTCTTGTGGCCCAGTAGCTCATGGGGCTCGCTCGCTTTCGAAAAGGTACGTGCTTGGCCCGGGGCGAGGCGGGTTTGCGGCTGCACCACACGCCAGTGAGCACGAAGCCGCGAAGCACTGCAGGTGGCTTCCGCCGCGGTGCGCGGCCGTGCGTGTCTGGGTTTTTAGCGGCTTCGCTCTCCCCCAGTCTATCTCGCGCGAGAACCGGCGTGTGAATAAACGAATGCACATTTGTTCGATTAGTAAATATGATGTTGGGTGAAATGGTGTGCGGGGTGTGCGCACGTTTAAGGGTGCACGGATGTCACAAACATAAATGAGAATTGAAGTGAAGCTAAATAAAATTGTTCAATAACTCTGTGCCTAGCAGCAAAAACCCAGTAAAAAGCCCCACTACTTATGTTAATCTCTTTCATAAGTCATTGTAAGTGCTTGAACATAAAAGAACGCCAGCTCAGACACTCATGGTAGTTTTATCTAGTCGTACCAAATGCAAAAAATGACACACATTTGTCATTCGTGCTCAGATAGGAGGGAGGGTAGAACATTCATGTTTGCTTGCACGTGTAATAGACTGCTAAAAAAAATAAAGGGGACACAAAAACAACATCCTAGATATGGATTAATGAAATATTTTCTGTTATATACTTTACATAAATGTGTTGACAGCAAAATCACACAAATTATTTGGATTTTGAGTCACACTACAGGCTGATTTGTCCAAATAAGGCTCAGTAGTTTGTGGCCTCCACGTGACACACTCCAGCCACATGAGGTCTAGTATTGTCTTGCATTAGGAGGAACCGCACCAGCATATGGTCTCACAAGGGGTCAGAGGATCTCATCTCTGTACCTAAGCGGTCAGGTTACCTCTGGTGAGCACATGGAGGGCTCCCAAAAAAAATGCCACCCCACACTACCAAACCGGTCATGCTGGAGGATGTTGTAAGCAGCAGAACGTTGTCTCCAGACTCTGACACGTCTGTCACACGTGCTCAGTGTGAACCTGCTTTCAAATGTGAAGTGCACAGGGCGCCTCCACCTGTGGACGTCAGGCCCCCATACCACCCTCATGGAGTCTGTTTCTGGCCGTTTGAGCAGACACATGCACATTTGTGGCCTGCTGGAGGTCTTTTTGATCCTTCTGTTCCTCCTTGCACAAGGGCAGAGGTAGCAGTTGTGCTGCTGCGTTGTTGCCCTCCTACGGCCTCCACATCTCCCGATGTACTGGCCTGTCTACTGGGAGCACCTCCATGCTCTGGACACCACGCTGACAGACACAGCAACCCTTCTAGCCACAGCTCGCATTGATGTGCCATCCTGGATGAGCTGCACTACCTGAGCCACTTGTGTGGTTCCAGACTCCGTCTCCTGCTACCATCAGAGTTAAAGCACCGCCAACATTCAAAAGTGACCAAAACATCAGCCAGAAAGCACAGGAACTGAGAAGTGGTCTGTGGTCCCCACCTGCAGAGCCATGCCTTTATTGGGGACGTCTTGCTAATTGCCTATAATTTCCACCTGTTGTCTATTCCATTTGCACAACAGCGTGTGAACTTGTCAGTGTTGCTTCCTAAGTGGACAGTTTGACTTCACAGAAGTGTGATTGGAGATACATTGTGGTGTTTTAAGTGTTACCTTTAGTTTGAGCGGTGTATTTACAGCAAAGACCACCCTAACGTATTGCAAAGTAGATTGTAGCATACATAGATCTGGCTTTATCATCTGGCTTGGATTTCATTCTGAGGGTAAAAGGTTTCAAGCAGTTTTTAATTTATTTGATCATTGATCAGTACAAATTTTTGGTAAATAATTTCTAAACCGTTCTCAAGTTCTAAACCGTTGACACACTTTCTAAAATGGACATCAAACACACTTCAGAAACTGGTACAAAGCATCAGTTCACCCCTGACCCTTTGTACCATTTCAAGCGATTCATTAGACTTAATCGTAAGTTGTACACAACCATTCTGCAATGCATGCTGGGGATGAAGGCGTGGTGATAATGTTGCTGCCTGGTGCATTGGAATGGGGACGCTGCGTCCCCTCTGTACTCAGATCAGTGGACCGTTGTGTGGATTCTGCGAATGAGACGCCGGGCTCAGCGGGCGTTCCGTCAGCGGCACACGCCTGCTGCCGGAGCCACTTCGTGTCCTCAGAGGACCCCCCTCCCTTCCTCCCACGGTTATATCGTCATGATGCCCATACAGACACATTTACATTTACAGCCTTTTCCAGACGCCCTTATCCAGAGCGACTTACAATCAGTAGTTACAGGGACAGTCCCGCCCTGGAGACACTCAGGGTTAAATGTCTTGCTCACAATGGTAGTTAGTGGGATTTGAACCTGGGTCTTCTGATTCATAGGCGAGTGTGTTACCCGCCAGGCTACTACCACCCTACACCAACATTTGGTCTTCTTGCTCCTTGTTTCGGATGTGAATTGCGGTTGATGGAACAATAATATGTTGAATGTAGGTTCATTTTGACACTTCATTCTCAAAATGAAAATGTGGCTGGTTCACGAGGCAAGACCCTGCTGCTCTGCTGGCTTCTGTTTCATTCCTTTCATTTACATTTACAGCGTTTATCAGACGCCCTTATTCAGAGCGATTTACAATCAGTAGTTACAGGGACAGTCCCCCCTGGAGACACTCAGGGTTAAGTGTCTTGCTCAGGGACACAATGGTAGTGAGTGGGGTTTGAACCTGGGTCTTCTGGTTTATAGGCGAGTGTGTTACCCGCTAGGCTTCTACCACCCTACCATTCCTTGATTTCTTGCAACATCTTCTCGTGCCTCACATGAACCAATTCTCAGTAGCATAACATGTTCCACATTCTCTGGTACAGCAGTCTGGAAGCAGAATTTCATGAATCGGCTTGATGTCCAGTTAAAAAACCCTCTTGTGGGTCTGTTTCTGAAACCGATCACCTTTTGGCGAATAACTTTGCTACACCAGAGGAGTGAATAACATTCCTACCTGGGTTTTCATCAACCATCGTAAGAGTGGGTTCTGTTCCTGGATCAGGCAGGTTGCGGTTTTACTCCTGCACTGTGGCTTTCATAACGTTCTATAACGATCCGCGTCGTTACATCACACGCCGCTCCACACTCTGGATGGTGGTACTCTGACAGCGTGATGGTCGTCACCCACATGCAAAATAATGAAATGTATTGCCTGCTCTCCTCATGGGAATCCAAAGGCGCTTTCACCCCTTACGGGCTTCGTGTTCTTGCCTTGGTTGTGGTTCGTTTTGTCCGGTGTTGCATCGAAGAACAACCGCACCGAGATGTTCTAGTACTGGGTTCTAAACAGTGTTTTCGCAGCAGATCCCTGCCCCGCCGCTCCTGATTGTAATCTGCACGCAGTCACTGGGCTGCGGCCATCTGCCAGCCCCCATCACCATCATGCAATTATTCCTTTTTCATGATGCAGCTCATCTTTCTGTCTGTCCGTCTCTCTGTCTGTTTTATGCACTGTGTGCCAGTGTGCATGTAATGTTTATATTATGTTGTGTTGGTTTTGTCGTCCACCCTGACCTTTGACCTCCATGCTATTGTTTAGCCGACAGATGCGGTTCCTCCTCCCCCTGCTCCTATAATCCCTGTGATCCCTATCGTTCCCGTTCCGGCCGAGACCACCGTCATCCCTGCACCCACGTCACAGGTCCTTTTTATTATTATTTTTTTTTCTTCCTCTCTCTCCTTTCCCCCTCTTTCTGTTTTGCTCATTTTCGTTCCACTCCTCCCATTTCGGCATGCGTAGATTTTTTGCAGATTACGGGGAGGGAAAAGCAGGCTTGGGCGCTCGTCCCGATTGCCACTGTTTTCATTCCACGCGAGGAGGCTAAATCCGCCGCGCAGGGGATGGTTGTCAGGCTCAGGATTTAGTCCGTTTGCGCCGCTCTTATTTACGCCGGAGGACCTTCCTACTGCAGTATGCGCCGCCCTGCGTGCCGGCAGTCTGCAGTCGTAATCTCCCGCAAATGCCACTCTAATTTTCTTTCAGCATGCCTAGAGTAAGTCAGTATTTTGTCAAATATCAACAGTGACGTTAACTAATGTTCTGCTTACGGTAATTTTACCGCTCTGATTCTGTTTGGTTAGGCACCGTCTCATGTCTAGATGCTTCGTTCCCCCACCCCGCAACCGACTCACTTTCTTTTGCCTTCTTTCTTTTGTGCTTTCGCAGGCAAGTCCGGCACCCGTGGTGGTGAACACAGACAGCATAGACACGCAGCCATACGTAAGTGCCTCTCTCTGTCGGAATATCCGGGCCCTCGCTGGTGCTGAAATGCATGGCGCCGCGCTCCGGTTTTATTCCGCAGCCGATGTCCTACAGTACGTAATTTCTGTATTTTGGAGTGATTCCCCACGTCCGCACCTCATACGAACTGTGCATGGACACGATGCCCGCAGGTTATGGACATCGACAGTCCAGGGTTTGAGTTGTTTGCCCATCAGTTGTCACCCTAATGAGTGTTCCGGTGTTTCTAGAACAAACGCCTTCGCTCCGAATCCCTTCACGGGCTCTCGTAATCCTGATTGCTCTCGGAGCCAGGGGTCCCACTGGGCCGACTTCTGTCATCCGCCTGTCAGCAGAGGAACGCTGGGGCCATTGCCATGCAGCGAGGAGGTGGCTTTTGTTCTCCTTTGTTATTCTGAGGGGTTAAAAGGGGCAGGATTGCGACTCTCTTCACCGTTCATGTGACGCTTGGAAAGTGTATACAGCTGCAGACGAATGGAACCCTCAGACCTTAATTGAACTGGAAGCCTGTCCGGAGCGGCCAGCCTATTGATACTGAGATTGGCGTGGAATCATTAGCCGCTGTCGGTCCTGATTTGCCGTTTGTGGTTCACACTTAAAAGCTACGGGGTCAGGCCCGACGTTACAGAGGGCATTTTATTTACACTCGCGGTTAAGATATAGCTGCGTATGAGTGCATTTCTGATGTGTCTTTATTTTTATTCCACAATACACATCGCTGCCATTTAGTCCGAGTGATGTCACAGATTTTTACATTTAATTTTTTAAAGAAGCATTTGGTATTTAAACGCCTTAAAAGTCCCATTTAGGAGCTTAAAGCTGCAGTGACTGGATCACTCATAAATATCCCAAATCGTGCAGCATGGCGTGTTATGTAACAGTCTTTTTTTCTCTCTCTCTTTTCCCCAGTCTGCTTACTTACAGTCTGATTTCTTGTTTTTCATTCATTTTTCTGTGTTGGTCTGGCTGGGGGAGGGTTCAGCTGCATTAAATTTCAAATGATTTTTTTTTTTTTTTCTTCCCATTTTTCTCTTTATTTACTTGGTATCCAGTGTTATGCTGACATTGCTGGAGCAAATCGAATTTCACCCTGTCAGGCAGGCAGGTTCTGATCATTTATTGTTTTCAGTTGTTGTTGACTTGGTGGTAAAGTCGCTGACCTGACGCCTGCCGGCCCCGTGGGACGTGTTTTGTAGGTTGAGGGACACATCACTGTCGCTCCCTGGGGCAGCGAGAGTCGGTGATCGCGTTCTGATTGGCTACGCCGGGCCTGATCGCGGCCGTAAATCACTCTCTGGCCTGAAGACGAGGAGTCGACCTGGAAAAAAAGACTGGTGCCTCGCGTATGGAAATGTGAATTGTACGGGATTCGGATCTTTCCCTTTCGCAGCGTAGAATGCACACAGACTGCTTTGTGTTATTAATGCGTTACATTCATGCAGTGGGTGTCTGGGTCTGTTGGTGGACCACGGGTCCGTGACCCTTTCTGTCTTATGTAACGGGGCTCTCGCTGTCTGCCATGCCGTAACCCGTGAACTGAGGTCAGAGCTGACGGTGAAACCAGACAGGAAAAAGGGTTAGCTCATGCATCTTCTCTGTCTCTGCAGGTAAATGGAACAGAAGCCGATTATGAATACGAAGAAATTACACTTGAACGGGTAAGTGCGTAACACATTAATCACAATGCATTTACAGAAAAAGTTGCAAATATATATTTTCCTGTGCACAAATGCTTTAATGCTTATGACCGATTCTGATGCCTATTAAAATTTGCCTAATTAATAACATTCTATTGACATTTAAAAATAGTTTCTCATTGTAAAGTAAGCACGCCTGTGAGTTATGAACTGCTCCCAGAGGAGTGAGCGATCGTGTCATTACGAGGCCGTTGGCGAACCCGCGTCCGGTTATTTCGCGAAGCCCCTGCTGTCGGCGAGCAGACGGAGCCGAGCGGCCGGCCGGCTGCTCTTTGATGTGGCTCTTCTGCTCGGTCGTGATGAAAGGCGCGTGTGTTGAAAGCCTCTGGGCCTCGCGTGACCTGATTGTGCGGCCACACAGTCTGCGAACGTCAACACGACACACACAAAGCAGCAAAAAAGGAAATACAGTCAGGGATAAAATGCATTTTGCAGTAATAATAAATGTCACTGTTCCATGAATCATCCAGGGTAATTCAGGCCTGGGCTTCAGCATCGCTGGTGGTACAGATAACCCCCACATTGGTGAAGACCCCAGCATCTTCATCACCAAGATCATTGCTGGAGGAGCTGCTGCGCAGGATGGACGTCTCAGGTGAAGCACACATGCTCGCGTTGCCTTTATATCCTCGCACGTGATGATGCTACCGCAGTATTTTCACTGTGTTGACGTGAATCTGCCCCCTCAGAGTGAACGACAGCATACTGAGAGTGAACGATGTGGACGTCAGAGACGTGACGCACAGTAAAGCAGTGGAGGCTCTGAAGGAAGCGGGCTGCATCGTCAGGCTCTACGTAAGGAGGAGGAAAGCCCTGACTGAGAAGATGGTGGATATCAAACTAGTCAAGGGCCCCAAAGGTCAGATCAGGATCCGATCGCTGCTGAAAGGCCTGAACACTGAACATCGTCTCATGTTGTACAGGTTTGTGATTTCTGTTTGTGTCTGTGCTGCAGGCCTGGGGTTCAGTATAGCCGGTGGCGTAGGGAACCAGCACATTCCTGGGGATAACAGCATCTACGTCACCAAAATCATTGAGGGAGGAGCGGCTCACAAAGACGGGAAGCTCCAGATCGGAGACAAACTTCTGGCTGTAAGTAAATAACATTAGATATCAATAGATTTTTTTTCCTTTAATCTGTCCAGGTCAGAAGTGATGTGTACCAAGCATCACAGTGTACATTTTGTACATAGGTTTGTTCATCAAAGTCAAAAGCAACTTCTAGGAGGTTTAAATGAGTAAGGTGTATTTTGCCCCTATAATGTAGTGAACATTGCCTTGGAAACAAGTTTGTAAAAGTATTTTGTTAGACCTGCTAGTCCCAGATCTGGTTGCATTAATGACGTTACCAAGCCCATTATTGCAGTGATGCCCTCAGTCTTAATTCAAGCTAATGATGCACTAATTGCCATTGTGTCTGCAGGCCCTTATGCACGAACAAATTTGAACTGACAAACGGCCATTTAAAGTATCTTTCTTCAAAAGTAACTGCGACATTATTGCATTATTATTGACGGCATTGCATGGTTTGGTGTTTGTGTGCATGCAGGTAAATTGTGTTTGCCTTGAAGAGGTGAGTCACGAGGACGCCGTGGCTGCCTTGAAAAACACACCTGATGTCGTCTACTTGAAAGTGGCAAAGCCCACCAGTGTCTTCATGAATGACAGCTACGCCCCACCCGACATCACCAACTGTGAGTGCTTTTCTGTTGCCAGGGTGGCTCGGAATTTCAGATCTGGTTTGACAACCTCAGTTGTCAGGTTTAAAAAGGTGACATAAAGAAATGACATTAAATAATGACATAAAGCGTTTAAACTGTTCACTTTGGGGGTATAAAGTATGTTTGTTTACAAAGTCTGGCAGGCAGTGTCCCAGCATGCAGCAGTAGTCACTGCATGAGGAATCGCATCGATCCTCAGCCGCTGACAGACACAACAGCCAACAGATGCCGTGATTGCATATCGCGGCCAGTGTAAGTGAGGGTAGGACTCCAGTTCTATTGATTAGTCAGCGTGGGATAAAAGGAACATTGACGAGCCACCATGGGGGAACTACAAGGAGAAAATAAGTATTGCATAAACCTTTCTGTTGATTATTTAATAGGTCAAGACCGTACGCAGTTGCCTAAAAGTTCACCTAAATATTTAAAAATGTGGTCCGGGATTAAAATTTATCGTGTAAAAAATAAAAAAATTAAAAATTACATTATCTATGTAATAAGCTTTGCGAATAGCTGCAAAAATCAATTCCGAAAGATCATAACAATATATTTTCTTTTTAATAAATAGACAACATGCACATTTTTACCTTTGTTTAATCAGAATGAAAAAGCCTGGTTTATTACAGATAAACTACAAGATGCTTGTATTTGATTTATTGTTTTGAACCTATATCGAAGCAGTGAAAGCAACATCGACTGAAGGGCCGTCATAATTTGTCCTGTCAGCGCAGCTGTGATGACGCGCCGAAACGGGACTTGAACCTGCGTCGTTGTGAACTGACCTTCGCGTTATGGAACCGATTGAAGGGAAGTCCTCTGTCGTAAAAGCGCTGCGGCTGAGCGCTGCAGGTCAGGGCTGCACTCTCGGAGTTTAGTGCCCGGGGAAAGAAGCTGCCCGCAGCACTTTGCTCCTCAGCGGGGAGGCTGGCGGCTCCAAGGGTGAAATGGCTGCAAAATTGATTTGCAACGTCCCAGAACTGCTGAGTGATGGTAATCAATATTGTAGCGGCTAGGCGGCGTTTCAGAAAGCTTGCTAAATACGTGCATATTACCGTAGACCCTGGGCAAGGAGGCCCGCCGCCAAGGGCTTAAAGGCATGAAGGACAAAGGCAAATTTAATCATGGAACGAATCACGTGGCGCCGCTCCACCGGCTAATCCAACGTCAATATAAGGA
The DNA here is from genome assembly GCF_900700375.1 of Denticeps clupeoides. NCBI lineage: Eukaryota > Metazoa > Chordata > Actinopteri > Clupeiformes > Denticipitidae > Denticeps > Denticeps clupeoides. Next base: position 2,288,429 of record NC_041719.1, on the reverse strand, counting down.
GTCAGAGCAGAGGGACGTGCGAGGTTTTGGAGTTAAGGGGAGTTTTTACCCGTAGAGCAGTGGGACCGTGTCTGTCCCTGGGGGTTCCAGCTGCGATCGCAGTCGCTTGTCCTAGAGTATCCCGTTCACGCCTCTTCAGGATGATCCTCCAGGTGTAAACCTCCTGAACATATTTTAAAAGTTAAAATAAAAGGCATCCAAATGAACCAATTTACTAAAACAATGATTGAGGGCATCCCATGACACTCCTCGAAACCCCAGCTAAAAGCTTCCAGGAAGAGTTGATCGTTCCTGCATGTTTTCAGCCGTTCCTCCATGAAGAACATCCCAGTGAAGGTCAGACCTTTGCTGGATTCTTTTTCTTTCATTCTTTTCTTCTTCTTCTCCAACCGTTTGGTGTTTCTTTCGATTGGTGGTCTTTCTTCATGATACCCTTTCTGCGAGTTGTCTGAGAAAAGCAGCGGATTGTGAGCGGTCCAGGCCCAGGTAGGGCAGATGCGTTGAGTTTCGTTTAAGTGCCTCATGCAGGTGCGGATTTTACTCTGAGCAGGCCTGCATATTTCATCTGCAAGACGTGACATTATTCACAGATCTCTTCTTTTGTCCAAGGTCACAGTGTTTTAAGTGAGTAACGTTTATGCACTGCGAGCCCTAAATCACATTTTTATTACAGCCTCCGAGAGAAGCTGAAGGTGAAACTCTCTTCTCACCTCTCTCCACCGGCTCCCGGTAGCTGCTCGCATCGAGTTTAAATCCTTGATGCTGCCTACAGGGCTGTAAATGGAAGTTCTCCCTCTTACACCAACACACTACTACCAGAGGGTGGTAGTAGCCTAGTGGGTAACACACTCGCCTATGAACGAGAAGACCCAGGTTCGAATCCCACTTACTACCATTGTGTCCCTGAGCAAGACACTTAACCCTAATTTGCTCCAGGGAGACTGTCCCTGTAACAACTGATTGTAAGTCGCTCTGGATAAGGGCGTCTGATAAATGCTGTAAATGTAAATGAACTAGCCAGTTACACTCCTGCACGCCCTCTCAGATCTGCACACGAAACGAGACAAAAAATTCCCTCTTCACGGGGTCTCCGATCCCAACCGACTCTGTTCTCCTTTGTTGTCCCTGGCTGGTGGGACAACTTGTCCGGCTCCACTCGACCTTCAAGAAACACCTTCAAGAAACAGTTGAAAACCCACTTGTTCAAAAAGTATTCCAGACGAATCCAACACCTTCACACACAGACACTCACAAAATAATTTTAAAAAATTGTCTAGCACGTAATAATTCCCCTGAATGTTCTTTCCTGACAAGTTAGGCCTTATCAGGGATCTTAGTTTTGCAACTCAAAATCTGTAGAAACTGAATGAGAATTGCTGGTGTTTTCGTCTTGTAAGTCGCTTTGGATAAAGTACCGTAAAGTAAAGTAAACTCTTCGTATCTCAGGCCCCACTCGTCTTTTCTGTGCTCAGATAATCGGTTCTTGAGGTTCATCCCTGCTGACTTGGCTCTTTTCTTGCAGCCTATTCCCAGCACATGGACAACCATATCACCCCGTCCGGTTACCTGACTCAGGCCTCCAACCCGGCCACCCCCGGACGCTACTCGCCGATCACCAAGGGCATGCTGGGAGACGATGAGCTCACAAGGTGAGTCTCGGAGCCAGTGGCGGCATCACGGACACCGGCAATGATTTATTTATTTATTTTTGCCGCACACCCAGGCTGCCCTGATATGTTTTTCTATTCCTCAGTTGTGGGGAGTAAGGGCACCCTCGTTTTGTGAGGTACGCCAGCCGCTTCGTTGGGCCGTCAGGATTTTCTCTGACTGGCTACAGTGGCACTTATCCGATCATGTCCCTTCCCACTTGCCACCACCGCTTTCTCTCTGTCACGACTCAAACGCCCCCTGCTGAGAAGCGGTTCACTGAATGGCAATGCTGAAACGGGAGATTTATTACGCTTAACCTACTGATATACAGGATCCTCAGTTCAGCTGGCAGGCCGGAGCCGCCCCAAGGTTCCGAAAATGTTCCTGACATTTTTTACCAGACGCCCGCTGTCTGGAATACAACTTTTCCCCCCCCGATCATGAACAAGTTATATTAGTTGCTATGTGTTTTATTACTGTGCCATCCTTGACCTAGTTATAATAATATATATTAAATAATTTAATTTTATTTTTATTTTCATGACTGAACAGTGCTACTCACACTCAGAGAGAGAGAGAGAGAGAGAGGTTTTTGGTTAAACTACCTTATTTCCTCTAATAACGATGTATGCGTGAAAATACAGGCTGAACTTCCATGCTAAACTGAGTTTTCGCGGAAGTGAAATCTGTAGCATGCGAATTAAAATAAACGTCCGGAGACTCTGATGCGGAGGGGCTGATCACTGGCACTGTATCGCTGTGTGTGCTGTTAATGAAAGGCACTGACCATTTTCGTATCTTCGCATTATTTCCTTAGTGTGTGTACAGGGATGGTCCTGCGTCGGTGTAGCTCTCAGCAGTGTTCCCACTAATGGCTATCCTCAAGAGCCTTTTAACCACAATCGGTGACCTGAAAAGCCAGTGCACACTTGACCCTCTGTCTTCTCCCGATGTCCCCGTTTGTCCCCCTGAGCTGTTGTTCCCCGGAGACGACGACAGAAGGCCCACGTATTCATTTGTGATTGGCTCTCATCGCACTCAGGGCTCTTTGGTCCTCGATATAAACATTTAATTTGGCAGTAGCACACAGGACCATCCCTGAACACACACATTTTTAGGGGCAGCGGTGGCCTAACGGTTAAGGAAGCGGCCACGTAATCAGAAGGTTGCCGGTTCGAATCCCGATCCACCAAGGTGCCACTGAGCAAAGGACTGTCCCCACACACTGCTCCCCGGGCGCCTGTCATGGCTGCCCACTGCTCACTTGTCAGAGGACAAATTTCACTCTGTGCACCGTGTGCTGTGCTGCTGTGTATCACAAGTGACAATCACTTCACTTTGTATGTATGTATGTACATGCAGGTGTAGTGTTGAAACCCTGTAACTACCCGCTCCACCTTCGACTGGCGAAGATCATTTTCGACCACGGCGGCGTGCTAAATCAGCCGAGCTCATCCTCGGCCCTGCGCCGTCACTCACGCAGGAACGGCCTTCATCCCCTGGGCGCAGTCAGTGGGCCGGTCAACCGTAATTCACTGGGTTTTAGATTTAAAAAGCTCCGCCAGAGGCACTGACGGGGGCCGCAGCCTTCATCTCATGAAGAGAAGCTGTAGTGCACAGATGGCCACAGTCGGCCAGGACGGGGTTAAGGAGGGTCGGGGGAGGGCCGGCGGATGCACACATATTTGCGACTGCTGTGCGTTTACCATTTTTTTAATCCAGTTTAATGGAGGGATTTGTTGCTCTGCTGGATGGGAGCCATCGGGACGTACGTCACGGCGGTCAAAACAGGCGACCTTTCGTCATCGGCGTCGACCTCGCTCTGTCCCGGGCCAACAGTCGGACGTCAGTTCGGTCAAATCTATTAATCTCCCTTATGTAGCCTGACCAAGACCCTTCCCAGAAGCTCTGGTGTTGTGTTCCATGTCACACATGTGCCCGGACGTATGAATGGACGCCTGCATTTTTCTGTAGAAAATTGTGTGGGGAAAACCGCACTGCCATCTAGAGGCGATCTTGGCTCATTACACCTTGTAGCTGCATTTTTTTTTGTTTGTTTTGTATTAAAACAAGGTTACTGATTTGTTTTGTTGTAAACAATTTTAGTGTATATTCTTAAAAGCCAATAGATTAACAGTGAAATATTCAAGGACATCTAGTGTGTGTGTGTGTGTGTGTGTGTGTGTGTAGTGCATAGATCTATTTGTTTATTTAAATTTTTCAACCCCAAATGAGGGACATTTTCTTGCATGTGGGTGCAGCGCAGTCTCACTCGCTCTACAATTGTGCAGCCCTACATTATGGCTTTTCACGTTTTCCTTTCAGTCCTTATATTGAAAAATCTATATGGTGTCTCTTTAAAGCATGTGTGATTTATGACAGTGATCTAATTGTAAATTTGTTCAGTTTACCATCGTTAGAATTCTTTTTCATTTGACCACTAGAGTGCGCTGTGTATCATATTATGGCTGATTGAGCAACAAATAGAGATCCAATTAATAAATTTAAAGGGAAATAAGGACGTTTTATAAGAGGTGTGTGTGTGGGGGTTTGTTTATTTGTGGCAGTGCTGCAGGACCTGTATTGGTTTTCCAATTTTCCCCTGCAGGTAATAAAAAAGACTAACCTTGTTTTTCAGGGAGCCGAGGAAGGTGGTTCTGCACCGCGGATCTACGGGTCTGGGCTTCAACATTGTGGGCGGGGAGGACGGCGAGGGCATCTTCATCTCCTTTATTCTGGCAGGTGGCCCTGCCGACCTCTGTGGAGAGCTGAGGAAGGGGGATCGCATCATCTCTGTAAGCATCGCCCCGCCTCATGGATCTTCTCTTGGTGCACCGTAAAGCCGACAGTAATGGCAGCTCCGGCTGCTCGTTTGCGCGTAGGTGAATGGCGTGGATCTGCGCAGTGCCACGCACGAGCAGGCGGCCGCCGCGCTGAAGAACGCCGGCCAGACGGTCACCATCGTGGCCCAGTACAGACCCGAGGGTGAGTGAGAAGCAGTGTGATGAGGACACACGTCTCCCTACGTGAGGGGAACAGAAATGTGGTATTTTTCTCTGCTAATTTATCTTCTTTTTTTTAAATCGCATATAGCGCAGTAGTCAAATCCGACGTGTGTTTACGCCTCTTTGTTCCCGGTGAGGGTTTTTTCCTGAAGTCTGTGTTCACATAGGTCCTTTCTAACAGGCACATATTTCTCTCGAAAATGAAGAATTGATGGACTGGCTCACCCCAAGCGATGAAATAAAAGATGCATGTAGAGGATGTCAGAGCCAAGCTGCCAGTATTCAACAATGACGTAAATGCAGTGAATTCCCAAACGCTATATTGGACATTTCTTTATTTTACGGAAGGTCATGGAACATGGACCCTGTCCACATGTCCTTCCCACAGCAACAGGTTGTTGTACGATGTCTGTCCTGCTCAGGTAGAACGCACGGCCTGGTGGGATGCCGCTTCGTGGGCAGGACGAGAGGCATTTTAAAGCTCTCCAGGAAACTGCAGTGATGAAGGTGAAGCTTGTGATGTTGGGCTGAACGTGCAGGTCCTTTTAAAGGCCGTGAATGGAGTCTGATGAGGTCTGACGAGCCTCATTTCTGCCCTCAGCACTTCACACTGGAGGCGGTCCAAATTCTCCATTTCCACACACCGTTATACACGGAATGCCACGTTGCTGCGAACGCTAGTTATAAGCACTCGTTCTCATCGGCCGAGTACAGTATGGAACAGAGCAGAGCACGGCAGAATCATGTTAATGGGGCAGTGGTGTCCTAGCGGTTAAGGAAGCGGCCCCGTAATCAAAAGGTTGCCGGTTCGAATCCCGATCCGCCGAGGTGCCGCTGAGGTGCCACTGAGCAAAGCACCGTCCCCACACACTGCTCCCCGGGCGCCTCGCATGGCTGCCCACTGCTCACTCAGGGTGACGGGTTAAATGCAGAGGACAAATTTCACTGTGTGCACCGTGTGCTGTGCTGCTGTGTATCACATGTGACAATCACTTCACTTTCTTTTAATAATATGTAATATTCAACTAACTACCACAGGAGTTAAACACTCGTACAGCGCAGGGTGTCACAGTTGTGCACTTTCAACTACACAAATGGTGGTGTATTTTTAGAATCAACAGTATTGTGGTATAAAACACACATCAGGTTGTGTGTGTGTGTGTGTGTTTCAGGTTGTGCCCGCGTATGTGTGTGAATAAGGTTGTGCATGTGTGTGTTACAAGGTGTGTGTGTGTGTGTGTGTGTGTGTGTGAATTAGGTTGTGCATGTGTCACAAGGTGTGTGTGTGTATGTGTGTGAGTATATGCGAGAGAAAGTGTGTGTGTGTGTGTTACCTGAGTGAGTGTTGCTCTTGGTCATGCTGTGTGTGTGTGTGTGTGTGTGTGTGTGTGTGTGTGTGTGTGTGTGTGTGAATTAGGTTGTGCGTGTGTTACAAGGGTTGTGTGTGTATGCGAGAGAAAGTGTGTGTGTGTGTGTGTGTGTGTTACCTGAGTGAGTGTTGCTCTTGGTCATGCTGTGTGTGTGTGTGAGAATTAGGTTGTGCGTGTGTTACAAGGTGTGTGTGTGTGTGTGTGTGTGTGTGTGTGTGTGTGTGTGTGTGTGTGTGTGTGAATTAGGTTGTGCGTGTGTCACAAGGTGTGTGTGTGTATGTGTGTGAGTATATGCGAGAGAAAGTGTGTGTGTGTGTTACCTGAGTGAGTGTTGCTCTTCGTCATGCCGTGTGTGTGTGTGTGAATTAGGTTGTGCGTGTGTTACAAGGTGTGTGTGTGTGTGTTACCTGAGTGAGAGTTGCTCTTGGTCATGCTGTGTGTGTGTGTGTGTGTGTGTGTGTGTGTGTGTGTGTGTGTGTGTGTGTGTGTGTGTGTGTGTGAATTAGGTTGTGCGTGTGTTACAAGGGGTGTGTGTGTATGCGAGAGAAAGTGTGTGTGTGTGTTACCTGAGTGAGTGTTGCTCTTGGTCATGCTGTGTGTGTGTGTGTGTGTGTGTGTGTGTGTGTGTGTGTGTGTGTGTGTGAGAATTAGGTTGTGCGTGTGTTACAAGGTGTGTGTGTGTGTGTGTTACCTGAGTGAGTGTTGCTCTTGGTCATGCTGTGTGTGTGTGTGTGTGTGTGTGTGTGTGTGTGTGTGTGTGTGTGTGTGAATTAGGTTGTGCGTGTGTTACAAGGTGTGTGTGTGTGTGTGTGTGTGTGTGTGTGTGTGTGTGTGTGTGTGTGTGAATTAGGTTGTGCGTGTGTTACAAGGTGTGTGTGTGTGTGTGTGTGTGTGTGTGTGTGTGTGTGTGTGTGTGAATTAGGTTGTGCGTGTGTTACAAGGTGTGTGTGTGTGTGTGAATTAGGTTGTGCGTGTGTTACAAGGTGTGTGTGTGTGTGTGTGTGTGTGAATTAGGTTGTGCGTGTGTTACAAGGTGTGTGTGTGTGTGTGTGTGTGAATTAGGTTGTGCGTGTGTTACAAGGTGTGTGTGTGTGTGTGTGAATTAGGTTGTGCGTGTGTTACAAGGTGTGTGTGTGTGTGTGTGTGTCGTGACTCAGATCGCCGTTTGCTCTCCTCCCCCAGGACGCGTGCGGCTGCCGTACAGTTGGAACGCGTCCTGGGTGACGTTCTCAGTTTCCAGCCCCTCCCTGCCCTCCCACACCCCCAGCAGGAGCAGCGCCACCTGGCTGCTGAGCGAGGGAGGGGGGGATCGCACGATCGCAGCCGAATCTAATTAATCCTCTCGGTCGGACCTGCCGCGTTTCTGGAAGTTGCCGCACGTTCCGGCCGTGGGGGCGGAGCTTGCCTGCCATTGGCCGCTGAGCCTGGCTCCTCACCACCACCTGCCCGGTGCTTGGGTCTCGGTCCAACGTCCGTGCTGCCAAGTCCATCTTGCCGTGGAATCTGAGGAACAGACTGGACCCCGCCCCCTGCCGGGGGTCCCGCAGCCCTTCCTCCCAGCGAGGGTGTGTGTGTGTGTGTGTTCTTGCGTGATCTCTGATGCCTGGGTTTGGACGAGACCGTTGGTTCTTTACGAGCTATTTCTGTCCCCGGTTCTCCACACTCCACTGGAGCCCAGAGCAGCCGTGACCGCGGTGTGTTTATTTCCATCCCTCTGTTCTCCAGTTCTTCCTCAGAATCGTCCGGAACGTGAAAAAGAGAAGGAGCGTGCAGGGCGGCTGCTGCGCCTCGCCTCTAATCGGTCACTTCCTGGCACGTTCCTTTCTTTCTTTCCCCCCTCTCGTCCCCTCTTTCTCTCATTTCAAGTCTGGAGGACCTGGCTGCAGGGTCCTGGCCACGTTCACTCATCAAATATGAAACTTCGTTTGTATCGTTTTAATAACGTTTCACGCTGAACACGTTTCTGCGGTCTGGGGCAGGACTGCATGGCTAAATATTGGCAAGTATCTGAAGTGTGTGTGTGTGTGTGTGTGTGTGAAGCTTGCTCAGGCGTGCAAATTGCCTGTGACGAGTTGAAATGAAAAAATAAAGCGCTTTATTCCCTAATTTGAGAGCTTTCGTGTTGACGTTGCGATGCCAAAAACCCGCTCCGAGCAGCGAGAGGCGAAAATTGTGTGAAAATAGATCCAAGGCGGCGCGTGGATAATTCCTGATGGCTGTCCTCTGGAGCGGCGGGGCGTTGTGGGACATTAGATGCTAATGAAGCTGGATTCCTTTCCGCCCGCCTGTCTCCTTTTTATGTGACGTGAGGAGTAACTTCTGCTGTGTGTGTGTGTGTGTGTGTGTGTGTGTGTGCACGCGTGTTCTCAGGTGGTATAAATATGGCACCGTTAGTCCCAATTTTTCTTATTTTTTTTAAATGCTGGAGAGGGATCACCCGACTGCAGGTACATTTTGGGCGAAGAACCGACTCTACCCCAGTGACCCGCTCAGGGGGTCGCGTGAGACACTTTTGGCCGGGCGGCGGAGCCATCTGTGTCTTCAGAACCCTCGGTCCCCCACAGAGTCACGTCACGGTTTTATTCCCACCTCAAAACCTGCACGCGGTCGCTTTTCAATTCGCTTTGTTTTATTTTCTCTGTTTTTCTTAAATAATACCTGGATGTAAGATATGGATGGACATCGGTGTCATCCCTGACCCGTGGTCCCTGCCGCGTCTCTGGTGTTGAGCCCGTAGGGGGCCATGGGGGTCCGGAGCCCCGCTGTGGAGACATCGCTTGTGTAAAAAAGCTGTGCGCTTTGATCATCTGGGTTTAAAGCCGCGAGGTGACTGGTGACAGGCGGTGGCTGACAGGCCTCCCCCGACGTCGACTTGTCCGGCATTAGCGGGTATAATGCGCCTGGGGAAAGGCTTACTGCCGGAGAGCAGCGCACGTCGGTGGTGATGGCGAGGATTAGAAGCTCTGGGTCCCTTCCTGTTCCCTACACACACACACACACACACACACACACACACACACCCTCTGGTTTGGAAGCCAGTGTATTTTTGTCATGCAGCTGGGATAAGCTCAGGAAAACGTGAAGAAACTCGTCTTTTAAAGTGTCACCTTCACTAATCCATTTAGTTCATATGTGTAAATTTACATTTACATCCAGAGCGACTTACAACGTGCTTCCATGTTACCATGGATGAAGTGGTCAGTTCTGGTTCACTAGGACCCCCAACTATGAATACAATCTTTTTATTCACTCTGTTCTAGTTTCTATACAGAAGTCAGACAAGAAGAAGGTCACAAGTTCATCTAAATATTCTCTAAAGAGGAAGGTGTTGAGCTGCCGTTTGAAAATTATGCTGCTGCTTAATTATCACTCCAAATCTGGAACAGTTAATATCTGCTATTTAATGTAACTGATGAAGGGTGAATTCGGGTGTCCATCACGGTATTGTTTATGTTGAAGGTTTGTTGGAAGGGCCTTTTTACATTTTGCCCGGCGCTGTATATAACGCGCCGTGATGACATTTGGTTTCCTGGCTAACTGGATTAGAGTTTATATGTGACTGTGTGGGGACATGAAGCATCAGATGGTCCACTGACTGTTTTTTTTTTTTTTTTATAAGGAAATTCATGTCCCTCCCCAATCGTTGGTGCGGGCGGAGCTGGTGACCTCTGTACGGCCTGGTGGATGTCGGAGGTTGGTGTCTGTACATCTGCCGCCTCCCTGTGGCTTGTGTGTGGGGCTGGTGGAGTTTAAATCTGAGGGGCTTATGGTTGCCTGCGAGCCGCACCCCTCCTTATCGTGCACATGGGGGGTTTACAGAAAATTCTTCTGAATTCTGAAAGCCTCACTGTCAGTATTTCAAGTCGTTCTGTGGTTTTTTAAGAACTTGTCTTGTACAAAACTGTAGTAATAGAGGTGTGAACCTTCACTGGTCTCGCGATTTGATTAGATTATCGAGTCATTGATGATCGTGTCGACCCATCGCAATACATACATAAAATTTTCTACATGGTCGCATGATTTCAAATACAAGAGTAGAGGGCTCGTACATCTGTGGACGCGGAACACCGACCGCTTTCCTGCTCATGGGAGAAAAGCCGCTTTCAGACCGACCGAGGTACACGCTGGGCCAGTCACGTATGCATGCTTTTCTAGACTCCCGTTAAGACGATAACGTCCCGTTGTACATCAGAATCACTAAACTTTATTAATCCCGAAGGAAATTGCTTATGCTACAACTGCACAGAGAGAATACACACAGTGTGCATACAACATATGTACAAGACAAACAAGTACACAGAGAGGCAGACGTACATTTATGGGTATAAATAAAAATAAAGTAAAAATGAGTATGTAGTAAATAATTTCTGGACACTCGGAGACTGTTAAGATCAGTTTTTCCCAATTGGCAGAAAGAACACTTGTTTGCTTTGATTCTATCTGTCGCACGAAAGTACGTCACTGCACGCTATGGTGAAAGATCAACAAATTTAAAATCTGACCACTATTTTTTAACGTGAATTTTAATATGCTGTCAGAAAATAAACACAGGTTATTATGATATAATCGGTTATGTTCTGCACTGCATCGATCCAGAACAGTCCACGTCTGCATTCAACAACAGTAATAATCATGATTTATCTTTCTGAATTGACTCTTCTTGCCCCTTTCACGCTGGACCTATTATAGAAACGCAGAGCCGCTGTGTTTGGCGGTGTGATCCATCACGTTCTCTCACGTCCGGATCTTTCCCCAACACGCTGCCGTCTTTCCCAGCAGCCCCTGCCAGGCAACGGCGCGTTCACACATCAGAAGGCGTCCGAGTCCTTCACTGCAGCAGATGTCTTCACATTATGTACACACACACACACACACACACACAGATGAATGACTGTTAACAGCGACCTGCCCTAAAAATAAGCAGTAAGCGTTGATGTTGACGCGTGACTCGCCTGTGGTAAAACCCACAGGATCCCACCTCGTCCTTCGCCTATCTTTCTTCCTTGAGTTGTATTGTGTGAGTTTGTTATAGAGCTACAGAGGGGACCTGAATACATGAAACAGGTGAACTGTGTGTGTGTGCGTGTGTGTGTTATGAATACATTGCAAAAAAAAACAAATCCATCCCTGTCATTTAAATACAAGTTCATGATGTTTGAGAATATTCTGATGATGTGGGTGGTAGCAGCAGAGGAACGTTGTTGTAACGTTGTAGTCATGTTGTTGGACTCGACAGGGTCTGGCAGGATCGGACTGCCTTTAATCTGCCTTCGCCGCGGTGTCTCCTGGTAAATGGAGCCGTGTTGACTCGGTGGAGGGGGGGGGGGGGGGGGGGGGGGGGGCAGCCAGTCAGCGAGAGGGGGGGAGCAGGGGGAGGAGCAACGGGAAGGCAGCGCGGCTCGTGCATCGGTGGTCCGTTCTGTTGCATCCACACCGCTGGTGTGTGAGGATAGGGGCTATACCTCCTCTCTCAAACACACACGCACACGCAGGTCCAGTAAAAGCAGCGAATTACGATGCTGTGAGGGGGAACAGGAAGGAAAGTTGAACCGTCCAGGACCAGAACAGGAGACTTCAGCTTGGAGACGGGTGGAGACGAGGCTCCTGCCAGGGCGGCGCGTGTGAGTGAGTACAGGAGGTCGGTTTTACTGGCGGCTGCAGGAACGGCGTCTGCTTAATTATCACTTGGTCCACTTGATGAAGGTACCGTCCCCACGCACTGCTCCCCGGGCGCCTGTCATGGCTGCCCACTGCTCACCAAGGATGATGGTTAAATGCAGGGGACACGTTTCACCGTGTCACCGTGTGCTGTGCTGCAGTGTGCTCTCACAATTGACAATGACTTTATTTTCATTTAGACTGTTTTGCATAACTAATCCTGACTAATTGGCAAGTTTTTTTTTTAGAGACAGCAGCCAATCAAAGTGCTCCACAGTTGATGAAACGCAGAGTAGAATTAAACATGGTGGAACAGAAGATAAATGAAACACTCTGTGTTTCCCTCGAAGCTTTTTGCACGAGCGCTGGACGGGATGAGGACGTTGTGTCCCCAGCTCCGTCCAAAGTGATTATATGGCGGAGACGTGGAGTCACACACCTTGTGTTGGGCTGCAGCCCTGACAGATTTGCGCTTCTCAGAGTCTGAAACTCGGCATGTTGGTCTGTCTGCAGGGTTTTAACTTCGGACTCTTCGCCGCAGTTATTGACTTGCAGGTACGCGACTTTTTTTATCGGAAGGAATTCGTTTCCTTTTCAGCGGTGAAAGTGAAATTGATCCGGGAATGATGCTGCTGCTGCTGCTGCTGCTGCTGCAGGTCCTGATTAATCTCGATTCCGTCCCAGAGAGCCGCTCCGGGGGACACGTGTGTCTCGGGGTGAACTCTTAACCCCTAACTCTTCTCCTCCTCCGCCCTGCAGAGTACAGCCGGTTCGAAGCCAAGATCCATGACCTGCGGGAGCAGATGATGAACAGCAGCATCAGCTCGGGGTCCGGCTCGCTGCGGACCAGCCAGAAGAGAACCCTATACGTCAGGTACACCTTCCGAGAACCGAGAAAGGGCCACGCCCGTTTTCATCTCCTTTCAAGCGGGTGGGTGGTGGTCTGGCCTCAGCGGCGCTGGCACCGTAGCGTGAGTCACGCAGCCGCGGGGAAGCGGGCGGGCGGGCGGGCAGAGTTTCTGCAGGCAGGAAGCTCGTGTTTCGGCTCCGGCCGTGTTTTTTGAGAGGCGGCGTGTGGCCACCGGGGACCCCCTGCGCGGTGACGGGCGGCTTCTCTTTACGGCGGCCCGCCGCATGGGGAGGATGTGCGCGGAGGGGATCGGGTGCCTGCAGATGCTTCCGTTTCTGCGACTGGCGCATTAAGCAGGGGAGCTGCTCTCCAGAAATCGAATCTCCCTCCGCAATTGTCCCCCGCGGTCGGTGTCTGTTTTTGGTCTCCGTGGAGAAGACGGCGCCTCTATTGATTTCCGCCGCGCTGTTATGCTAAATTCTTCCTGGAAACGGAGCTTTTTGTGTCTCCGGGTCTCTTTAGGCGGCACTCGGATCATCAAATATGAATTACGGGAGCAGCGTCTGCGGAGTCGTGCGGCCGTGGCGGCCCGGTGGTCAGCGAAATAGTTTAAAATATGTAGTAAATGTCCAAATTTGGATGTAAAGACGCCAGAAAAGTGAACTAAAGTGCAGTAACAAAGCATTTGTTTCTTCCCGTCTCTGCTGCTGTGTGTACAGTTTCGTTCCAGCGTATTCACTGCGTTCGAAGTGACACATCGTTTCCACACAAAATGCCACTTTTCACGACGGCTGCAGCCTCAAAATGAATAGAATCTCACCGTAATTCACATTTTTCAGGGCCTGACGTTTCCTGCGTATTTTTATTTTATTTTATTGTGTGTGTAAAATATTGACACGGGATTATTTATTAGAATAATTAGCGGTTAACTTGCCATTAGGTCTAACCAGCTTCCGTCTGTTATTGATGAAGGAACTGGAACGAAGCAGCCGGCAAAACTATATGTGTGTGTTAGTTCAGCTCTAATTCACACACACACACACACACACACACACACACACACACACACCAGTGCCCTACTTAGCATCCCAGGGATTGGGTCTGTCTCAGAAGCTCTGCTGTGCTCTTCTGCGCCAGTGAGCAAAACTAAATATCACGACTATCTCTTTAATACTTATATATTTTTATTATTATGTGTCTTGTTTTTGACTGTTTCCAAGCAGAAGTTTAAATGGCTGAGTTGCGTTTCGTGTGTTACAGCATTTATCGGCTGCCGTTGTCCAGAGCGTCAGTGTCTTGCTCAGGGTCCCCCTGGTTACGATGTGGGGTTTGAACCTGGGACTTTCTCACCCACTAGGCTTCCACCATGTCCCATATTGCTTTTTAACATGAACTCGAGTGTGAAATGAGACTTTACACATCCAACCCATTTAATCAATTTTCCAAGACGAGTTTGTGTTAATTCAATTCTCCCCTCAGAGCGCTGTTTGATTACGACAAGACGAAGGACTCGGGCCTTCCCAGTCAAGGGCTCAACTTCAAATTCGGGGACATCCTTCACGTGCTGAACGCCTCAGATGACGAGTGGTGGCAGGCCAGACAAGTCACGGTGGACGGAGAGGTGGAGGAGGTCGGAGTCATTCCCAGCAAGAGAAGGTGGGTTCTCTCTCTGTCTCTCTCTCTCTCTCTCTGTCTCTCTCTCTGTGTGTGTGTGTGTTACAGTGTGTGATTGTGCCGCAGCTCATGGCTTCCCCAGATTTCATCAGCCCCCTCCGCCACTGAATTTATTCAGGCGTGAGGTAACATCCGTCCCGTCTCTCTCATCAGGAGCTCACACCGAACCCTAAAAAAAAAAATGTCCCGGCAATGACGCAGGAGTGCGATCCTGAAATTAGCTGAGCTTAGTTAACGGGTCCCTTAGCACCTGCTCATCTCCAACGTCCTGACAGCTCTCCTCGATGTGATAAATATCGCGTCTGAATATGGACTTTTCAATTTGCAGTCTCTCAGCTCTGCTCAGCTCATGAAAAGTGTGCAGACGCTGGCGGAGAAACGCGGTCCCGTCTCCATTTTTATACAAGAAACTCCCTCCCTGCTCGTCTATTATGATAGATCTTTAGAAGATGGGCCTTCACCTCGATGCCTCATGCATTTATTTACCATGAATGAATAATGCACGGGCCGTCCTCTCAGGAGGAGCAGGTGTCGGGCTGCCCTCGCTACACCTACAGAGGGAACGGGGTTTCATAAAGGGACGTCTCCATCATTTCTTCCAACATCAAAATTGTTGCATTATTTGGCGTCTGAGCTGCCTGGCGAATCGCCGTCTTTGCCACATTAATAATTTTTGTCCCCTCTGCAGAGTGGAGAAGAAAGAACGTGCCAGGTTAAAGACGGTCAAGTTCAACGCAAAGTCTCGAGACAAAGGGGTAAGTCCGCGGCGCGGAATGGCGATTACTTAAATACTCACGTCTGGTGTATTACTGTAGCAGAAAATAAATAGCTGTGCATAGCCTACGTTCAGATGTATGCGTTTCGGAAGACCAAACCGAGTGTGCCGCACTAATCTGCACCGTTGCTGACTGAGGCTTGTGTGTGTGAGGCCGGTTAACAGCATGCACTGACCACTTCTTGACCAAGGTTCTCGTGGCAGATATGTTCCTCCGATTCCGGCCAAAAAGAAAAAAAAACAAAAAAAAACCCACAGAACGGCCCAGACAGTGCATGAAGTGACGAGAAAGGACGAATACGCTTGCCATTGATGTCAGCCCGCATCTCTTCCGTGCATCCTTTCCTGCTTTCCCACGTTCTCTCCTGCTTTAGCTGCTCCTCGGGGCCTTCAGCCCGGTCCTGCTGGGTTGGAGAACCTTGCTTACTCCTCTGCTTCCTCATAAAGGCCATTTTCTTTAGTCTTTCCAGGTGCTCGCTGCACATTAGGGTTTAGTCTGAATTCAGCTCGGTTGAGGGTTCCTCAAATGATGGTTCTGGCATTTCCTTCACGTAGCGGAACAGATAAATAAATCTATAAAATAATAAAAACGATATCTGTAATACAGCGATTCGACTAACAGGCATGAACTCCGGCTCAAACGTGACTGATTTGAAAAGCCCTGGTTTATGTTCCGATGCTCTCATAACAGCCATACTACTAATAAGCATCTTTTTATGTAGATTTTCTAACCTCCCTCGCTCTGCCTGCCTTCGCTCCTCCACGGTGGCATTTATTTGGTCAGGGGTCTTCATCTGATTCTGTAGTCGTCTCACAGGTTTCATTGGATTTTCCGATTTTCGGTGATTCAGCCTGTGTGAATACGGACAGAATCAGTTGGGTGGCGGTCTCTGTTTTTTTTTTTTTTTTTTTTTTTTTTTTGTTCACACCCAAGTTCGACTCCTCCCCTCCCTCTCTTCCCTCAGCAGTCAGTCAATGACAAGCGTAAAAAGAACCTCTTTCCCCGAAAATTCCCTTTCTACAAGAACAAGGACCACAGCGAGCAGGAAACGAGCGATGTGGACCGTAAGTAACCGCTGGCGACGCCACAGGGCAGACAGACAGACAGCAGTGCGGTCAGGGCAGCCTCACACACAGGACCCGCCAGTCAGCGCCGGACCGAACCGCGGCCGCCGCCGCAGCAGCATCACAGAGACGGAGAGGGCAGAACGAATGAGCGTTTTTAATTAAAGCTCCTTAAAGTGGAACAGTCACAGCTGGATCTGGCCACCTTTGGACCAGTACATTTCACATATTTTATAGCTCCAATTCTGACTTCTGGCAGCGTCTCAACGGCAGAATGTAGTGTGTACAAGGCCTGGAAAGCCCTATTCCTGCATCAGTAATCAATTACCCACTGTTGTCAATATATGCAATGTGCATGATTAATAGACTGACGTGCAGATCTGTACGAATCTGTAAACTGTGACTCCTCTACTTGCTTACAACCTACAGGCCAGGTCCAGCACAGTGACAGTGGGTCCCCTGTGATGTTGTCACCTCAGCGTTGCGCTGCGGCGCGCCGCGCTCGGTTCCGCGCTCGTGCTGCGGTTTATGTTCCTGTAATCACGGTTTCTCTGGTTGTCTCTCCTGTTTTGCTCTCTCTCTCTCTCTCTCTCTGCAACTGCTCCACAGGACGGCACCAACGACAGAGGCTTGAGTAAGTGATTAAAGGCTCTGGACTGGTCCCAGCCTGTCCCCGACCGAACCCAGTGACAGCCACTTCTACTCTGATTATTTTTCTCCTGTCATTTCAGAATATGTGCTCATCTCATTCGGCCCTCGGTGCTTCATTATTCAAAACCCATCTGTCTTCCTCCCCCTGTGTAGAACGTCTGGGTCTCTTCCCTCTGTCTGGGGACACTAGTTCAACTTTGCAGATCAGCTCGCGTGCAGCAAAGAGTCATTAAAACTGAGCGCAGGACAGGGTTTCAACGTTTACACGCAGGGCTGGCGGCCGCCATTACAGTCTCCCAGAATTCCTCCTGCTGGTGTATAACTGTGAATAAAATTGACATTAAATCCAGCCTGGTCCACACACATCCAGTCACACTGGTTGGTCTTTACACTGCCCTCTGCTGGTCTGTTTTATTTGATTGTAGGGTGTGTGTTGGTGTGGGGCTTCTTTTTAATCGGGGATTGTCTTTCTGTTTATATGAGCAACATTTGTTGTTGAGTGGTGTAGATGTTCTGTCATAAATGTGACGTGTGTGTGTGTTCTCTACTGTTCTGTGATTTGGTGGACGTTCCGTTGGTGCTCATGTTCCCTTTATTATAATTTCAGAGCATGTAACGTCTAATGCCAGCGATAGTGAGAGTAGTTACCGTAAGTCTGTCTTCCCTTTTATATCCTTCATCCTGTCTTCGTCCTCAACCCTCCTGTCTCATTAACTCTGCGTGCTTCATCACCATCATCACCGCCCATGTTCTGTTTCATTTGCTTTTTATCCTGACACTGACCGGCTCTTAATACTAAGGAATGCAGTGGACGTAATGTTACGGAATTTAATGGATTTATACTAATAAATCGCACTTTACAATAAAACAACCGTAGTAAAGATTGTAATGTGAATTGGAGGCACAGGGAGTTCTATAGCGCCAGTGTGTGGCTCTTTCTGTACCTGCATGTGTGCATTCTGGGGGGGAAAAAAACGATCGCTTCTTCTCTAGTGCCTGCTGTGACCTGAAATTTATCAACCACAAAATAATAACGGATTTCTGCACGATTGACTAAAATTGCAAAATGGTCTTCATTCAAGTAAAAATACTACATTTATTATGCAAAAGAAGTTTTATTACCGCAGGACACACAAAAAAGTTTAGTTGACTAATTGGTATTAAATAGCGCTTTGCTTGCACGGCTGATAAAGAACTTTTTTGTTCTGTGTGCTAAATGTCATCGCGCACACGATGCTGTCACCAGTGGTGTAGACTGGGAGCGCTGGTACGATAGCAGGTGACCCAGCAGCGTTCCTAACTGTGGTGTGTGTGGCTGTGTGTCCTCCACAGGTGGGCAGGAGGAATATGTCCTGTCCTATGAGACCGTCGTCCAGCAAGAAGGTGAGGTCTTCACTCCACCTTCACGTCACTTTTATTGGCTTTTTTGTTGTTGTTGCAGGCCTTTCTTTCAGCGTCGGCGTTTTCTGTTTCAGTGAACTACACCCGTCCAGTCATCATTCTCGGACCCATGAAAGACCGGATCAACGATGATCTGATTTCGGAGTTCCCGGACAAGTTTGGATCCTGTGTCCCTCGTAAGTGCCGCGCTGCTCCTGGTCTGCGCCCGCTTTGCGCTGAAGGCCGTCTTTACCACCCAGCCTTCTGTTCCAGATACAACCAGACCAAAGCGAGACTACGAGGTGGACGGAAGGGACTACCATTTTGTCACCTCGCGAGAGCAGATGGAGAAGGACATTCAGGATCACAAGTTCATTGAGGCGGGCCAGTACAACAACCATCTGTACGGGACAAGTGTGCAGTCGGTGCGCGAGGTTGCGGAGAAGGCAAGTCTGTTTGATATATTTCTGTACTTGATTTTAGCGATGTTCACAGGAATTTTAATATAAAAAGTCATACTTTTTACTTTCAGGGCAAGCACTGCATCCTGGATGTCTCCGGCAACGCAATCAAGCGGCTCCAGCTTGCACAGCTTCATCCCATTGCTGTGTTTATCAAACCAAAATCAGTGGAGAATATTTTGTAAGTCGACTCGTCCTTTATCTCAACTTTGAGAGGACTACCACGTTTTCACCATTTTTATCTTCTAGTGCACGCTAGCTCTTCCTCTGAAGGTGTAAATTTGGTGTAAGATCAGTAACTCACTATCGCCTCTTGAGGTGAGCAGTG
Organism: Denticeps clupeoides; assembly: GCF_900700375.1. Taxonomy (NCBI): domain Eukaryota; kingdom Metazoa; phylum Chordata; class Actinopteri; order Clupeiformes; family Denticipitidae; genus Denticeps; species Denticeps clupeoides. The sequence goes on along the minus strand of NC_041719.1, from coordinate 2,269,562 downwards.
GTATTACAAGACAAGATGGACCGCTGCACACAATGTGATACTTGAACGTTTAAAACCATGTGAAATGCAGCGTGTGTGCGAGTGTGTGTTTATTCGTGTGATGAGTGTTTACTGGCTAAAGCTCCAGCCATGTGTTTTCCTGACAGGGAGATGAACAAGAGGCTGACGGAAGAGCAGGGCAGGAAGACGTTTGACCGAGCTATGAAGCTAGAGCAGGAGTTCACCGAGCACTTCACTGGTGAGACCGCAAAACCCATTGTGACGCAAACAATAATATCTAAGTTGTAAAATATTGGTTTAGAGTTGATAGTTGTGAAATCATGATACATTAATGGTAAATACGGTTACATTAATTGTTAATAATTATAAAGGTTAAATGTGCAGCAAAGTGAAAGTGTGTGGGGACGGTACTTTGGTCAAGGGGACCTCAGTGGCACCTTGATGGTTGGGGATTTGAACCTCCGACCCTTCGGTTACGGGTCCTGATTATTGTCTCGCGTTCATAGCAGCAAAGCAGATGAATTGTCAACAGGGTGCGGCAGTGCCCTCTCAGGGATTCTGTTAATGGTGCAGAATGTTTACAATAAAAGCAGAAGTTAATAGCAATTCTGATGTGTTGCTAATCTAACCTCGCCTGTTGTTTTCTCACAGCAATTGTTCAAGGAGACACTTTGGAGGAGATCTACAGCCAAGTGAAACAGATCATAGAGGAACAATCTGGACCTTACATATGGGTGCCAGCAAAGGATAAATTGTGAAGTGACAAGAAAGTAACTTTTTTTTTTTTTTTTTTTTCCCTGATGTTTTTTTTCTATTATTTTCATTTTTCTGTTTTTTTTTTGTCCTGCTGTGATTTACTCCAAGCATAGGAAATTTCTCCTGGTCTCTTCCCTACGGTCCTGCTACATGTAGCTGTCTAGCTCTCCAAATTGACTGCTGACCAGCTGTCCACATCTCATCTTGTTTCCTGCTTTTGGGGAAAGGGCTAATGCCTGACCAGCAACTTATTGGGGGGTGATTTTATGGTACAATTCCTTAATGTTTAAGGGAGGTGACTTTCTGTGATAAATGGATTTAGATGCATTACTATATATTTTTTTTCTTTTTTTTTTTCATCTTAATAATTGAAATAAATCCATTAATTCATTGGTTCATTTAAAAGGAGGAAAAAACTTAAAGCAAAACTTTGCACACCCTAGCTTTAATAGCATGTTTTGGATCTTTATTTTCAAGTTACATTTCCTGATGTTTTATTTCTATATATATATATATATTTTTTTTTGTAGACTCTCTTATTTGCATTAACCATAGCCACACCTTTTCTTTTTAAACCTGCTTTTCTTCTTTGTATATTACCTTGCTTACCGTATGCAGCCACTTTGCTTTTTCCACAAACTGCACACAGTGGGGAGTTTTTAATGTTCTTTTGCCGACTCTGAATAAGTTTCTTATCATTAAAAACGGCTTTTTGTCTCAATGATTCATGATTGTTTTAAACACGTCAAGGTGCTTCAGAGAGCAACGACGACACAAGGTACTACCAGAAAGGACTTTTTTTTTTTTTTTTTAATTAATGTTATTTCCTCTTTTTTTCTCCCTCGTTTGAAATGATCGTGTACAAGCAGAAGAGGATTACACCAATGCAAAAACTGAAAATTCATTGTAAACTGATATTTTTAACATATATTTAACCCTCGGTATACTGCCTATTTTGTTATAATAAAAATATATATTGAGCTTTACTTAAAACTATAGGTATGGGAAATATTTTCTTTACATTGTCAAACATATGAATATGAGAAATACAGTTTCCCCTGTACTTTACTACCACGCCCCTTTGTTTATTCTTCTGATTATGCTGATGCACATCTGCCTGATGGGTGGGGCCTTATGGGGCCAAAGTTTCAAATCGGACAAAAATGGAAAAAGAGTTCTCCTCCGACCCTCCTCGGTCCCCTGACGTCTTTTAGGATTTCCGAGCAGCAGCCTTCACCGAAGAGGACGGTCCGCTCACCTGGAGTATTCAAACATCATATCTTAAAAGTGCTTCGGGCCGCAGTGTGACTGATGCGGCGAGACGGCGTCCCCGGAGAGCGCCACCTCGCTCCGGCTTTTTCAGTCTTCAGACATGATTGTTCTCAAAGACTCTTACTTCACCCCGTACCCCCGCCCCTCTGTCTTTTTATTGCACATTTTTGAACTGGATCATGTAAATAACCTGACGGCCTGATTTTATTCCATATGTCAAAACATGGGGTGAGAACTGCTAATAAAAAAAAAAAATTAAAAAGTCTTTCTCATGCAACACATGTCCACATGCCTTCTTCCGCGGTGGCTTGCGTTCAGCTTGTGTACAGGAGCATCTTTATTTTGGGAACATCTACAGTCCCCAGACAAATGTTGGGTTGGACCCGCTTATTTTTTAATTCTGCGTCCAACTTAACAGCTAGTTGTGATGTTTTCCCTGTGTGGCTTGCACGGTCTTAATGATGTGGCTGAAGGTGGCGGGGCGGTCCTCACTCCCCAGTACCTTGGAGTAGACCTTTACGTGGAAACTGAGGAGTGTGATCCCTGGATAGCCTTTCTATCTCACCGAGTATTGAAGTGAAGGATCTAGGTGTCATCATTGATGCAGGTCTCTCATTCAGTTCGCACGTAGATAATGTCACTAGAATAGCATTCTTTCACCTTAGAAATATTGCGAAAATAAGAAATATCATTTCAATGCATGATGCAGAAACGTTGGTCCATGCATTTATTACATCAAGGTTAGATTACTGCAATGCATTATTGTCTGGATGCTCTAGTAGGTGCATGAGTAAACTCCAGCTAGTACAGAATGCTGCAGCCAGAATTCTAACCAGAACCAGGAAATTTGACCACATCACCCCAGTTTTACAATCACTGCACTGGTTACCCATCAAATTTAGGATTGACTACAAAATCCTACTTTTAACCTATAAAGCTCTAAATGGTCTCGCCCCACAGTACCTGAGTGAACTTTTGGTTCTTTTACGAACCGCCACGCCCCCTTCGATCAATGGGTGCGGGGTCACTACAGGTACCAAAGGTGCAGAAGGTCACAGCTGGGAGCAGATCCTTCTCCTATAGAGCTCCGCAGTTGTGGAACAGCTTGCCTGTCAGTGTCCGGGATTCAGACACAGTCTCAGTGTTTAAATCCAATCTCAAAACCTATCTGTTTTCTCTGGCTTTTTGCTAAAGTCCTTGACCCTCATTTCACTTGATTTTGACGCAGTGTCAATTATAAAGTCCAGTTTATCACAGAGTCCCCCCCTCCGAGACACGGAATCAAGCACCCAGACTACTGGCAGATCCCAGTGATCAGACCAGCAAATAAATCCTGGTTCCTGACAACTGCTTTACAAGGTCAAAACATGAAACAAACCAGAGGGTCACCACAGCCACCACCACCATTACAACTACAGCTTCAGGGATCTTCAAATGGACCAGTAACATCATTATGGACACGTAATCTAGACCATGGCACTGAATACATCCTGGACTTCTCCAACCCTACAACTGTAGGACTTATTATTATATCATCCCCAACCCTGCACTGACACCACTTGCAGGCTCACTCTACCCTGGAAGGGGGTCCCTCTCTGTATCACTCCTTCCCAACGTTTCTTCCTTTCTTTTTTTTCTCTCTCCTAGAGTTTTTTTATGTGGAGTTTTTCCTTGTGTGCAGAAGGGTCAAGTGTGGGGCCTGTCAAAGCCCATTGAGACATACTGTATGTGATTTTGGGCTATATAAGAAATAAATGTTGTTGTTGTTGTTGTTGTTGATCCCCCTATAGTTGGGCAACCACCCCAGTCTGCCGCTCCACCGGAACGGCCCCTGATGTCCACGCAATGTTGCAACAATGACAGCCCTAAAACATCCATAGCCATGAGCCATGCCCCTGAGATTGGACAGTCCATGCCCAGGCATCCCAGCTCTGGTTCTCAGGTGGTGATCAGTTGACAGCTCCGCTTCTCTCTTCACCCGAGTGTCCAAAAAAATATGGCCGCAGGTCAGGTGATACAACTATAAAGTCAATGATTGACCTGTGACCTAGGCTGCCCTGGTACCAAGCGTAAAGATGGGCATTCTTATGATCTAACATGGTGTTCGTTGTGCCCAAACTGTGGCTTGCACAAAAGTCCAATAATGAAACACCATTCGAGTTCAGATCTGGCGGGCCATTCCTCCCAATCACGCCCCTCCAGGTCATACTGTCATTGCCCACGTGACGTTCCATGTCCCAATAGCCAGTTTCCTTGTCCGGTGATCGGACCACCAAAGCTCCCACCTCAGTCTGCCACCCGGTCCACATTGCACCCTACCCTTCATGTTCCTCCTGCGGGTGGTGGGTCCACAGTTGGGTGAGCCCATGAATCCAGTTCTGTGGAGGAATTTTGGCCAAACTCCACTTTGTAGAATTGTTGTAGTTCGGCCACATCGGAGGGTTTCCGAGCATGAACCGTCTTTTTAAGGCTATGTCACGTTACGTCCTGGTGCATTTGTGTTTTTTCCTGTGATGCCCTGGTGATGACGGCTAATCGGTCCTTCCTGTTCCTGCCACCTCTTATTAAGGACGGCAGTATAAATGGGGGCTCTGTTCCCAGATGTTGTAGTGATCAGGACCACCTAGAGGAACAGCGGTTTGTGGGAAACTGGCCGCAGCCCCAACAACCTGGTACTTTAAAAAGCTTCACACCGACGTCCCTGATCATGCGGGAAATCTGCAAAAACAAACAGTAATATAATTCATCTCAAAACTGAAATATGTGTGTATGTTGCTTTTTTGTGTGTAATAATTTAATTCTCTTGCATTGACTGGCATGGATCTCAGCAAATTGGGTGGTAGTAGCCTAATGGGTAACACACTCACAGAAGACTCAGGTTCAAATCCCACTTACTACCATTGTGTCCCTGAGCAAGACACTTAACCCTAAGTTGCTCCATGGGGGTCCCTGATAAATGCTGTAAATGTAAATTGGACGAGCCTCAGTTTAAACTCAATTAAAATTTATTTCCCCAAACTCAATATGAATAACTCAATATGAGGTGTACCTATAATTGCATTTTTAAAATTGAAATAAAATGTGTTCATTTTTCTCCTTTCGTTTAGATTTTCTGAACCTTCCTTTATGTTCAGCATCTTTAAAGACACCATGGTTTTCCTGTTGCCCCTCAAAATACTCACGTCTATCACGGACATGAAATTCCCCTTTAACTTAGAATAAAAAAATATATATAATAAAACCATCATCACATCCACCCTATTTTGCCATCATTTTACTTTACATTCTCAACATGAATCTAATCATTATCCTGCAATTTTAACTTTTTTTTTTTTGTCACACGTCACCGACAGCATAGATTAACCCAGGGGAAATAAAACTGGTCCATGTTATCACCAATTTGATTTTATTAGTCTACTGGGCGTCCTTCGGGACGCTGTTTGGCACATCAGGTTGTGTCGGATCCCTCTTCTGTCTGTTCGTCTGCTATCTTGCCAGCATCAGAAGATGTTGGTGTTCCTCTTGAGAAAGAAGGCGTTCCTCGCGTACCGCGATCCTGCAGATGGCGACTCTACATTTACTGTTTTTCTGTGTGGGACGTCGTGAAGACCTGATCTCTGTCTGCGTGGATCTTGCTGTTCACATGTCAATTCAGGCAGTTTTCCTCTTATTTTCCGGTTGAGGTCAAACTCTCAGTCAAGGACAAAAACAGTTGAGCGAGGAGGGTCAGTCTACCTCAGATGCTGAGAACCACCCTCATCTCATCTCATTATTATTAAGAGCAGTCTCATCTTCCATGACATATGGAAACATGACAAACATTCAATTAAATTGTCTTATTCCTTCATATAGACAATTCACAACAAATGTTTACTTAATTTATACATAAAAAATGTGAACCCAGCATGGCAGTAAGAAGTAAATTATGGAAATTTAAGGGTTGCATCAGTAAAAGTCAGAATCCTGCTGGCAGCTGGAATATAAAAAAAAAAACAACAAAAAAAAACGCTCTGCCTCAATTTGTCCCTCCTGAGGAAGCCTCAGGACGATGGAAACTCATCTTCAACATCATCATCCTCCTCCTCATCGTCGTCGTCGTCGTCTCTGCTCTTCTTCACCAGAGTGCAGCTCATCACAGCCCTGCGCACCTCCAGCCTTTCCTCTGCAGGGACCAGAAAGCAGGGAGAAGAAACGTTACGGCGCGTCGTGATGGTCCGCGGGGAAGAAAGGACTCCGTTTTACCGTCGGTTTTACACTCCGGAAGCATCCTGTGAAGCTGCTGCGTGCTGTACCGCGCTAGAAACTTCTGGCACGTTCTTATGGTCCCTGCATTTAAACAGGAAGACAAGGGAGGGTCGGTTCCCAGGACCGACGGGAAAATAAAAACAGGTCATTTGTCTGTCAGGCCTCTCACCTCCAACATGAATGCAGTTGAAGGAACACTGGACCTTCCGCCTGCGGCTTTCAATACTGCTGATGAACGTCACGGCAGACCAGACGAGGCGGTAGTGGCTCTTCCGGCAGCGCAGGAGCACGACGCCGGTGGGGCCGTTCACGTACTTCACTGGGAAAACAGGACAGACAGGCCGTGTACATTTCACTGCGTCACCTTCGCTTCGACATCTCACACTTCCGAGGTTGTGAGTTTGGATCCCGGCTCGGAGTTTACGTGCTCTCCCCACGTCGCTGCTGGTTTCCTCCAGGTTCTCCGGTTTCCACACTGGCTGGATTGGCAGCTCTAAACTTGACCGTGGGTGTTCCCCGGCCAACACCACGAGCAACAGGACTAAGCAGTTTCATCCCAAATGTTGCTTCCTGTATAAATGGGGGGTGAATCCCGCCGTGCATTGTGGGTTGTTTTGTTGGAGGGCGTATGAGCGAGAATCGGACAGAATTCAGACAGAAAACCAGCAGACAAGAAAAAAAGATTCCCCTATAATTATGTATTGCTTTTTATTGTGTGGACACATTTATAAAAATAAAAAGATTGTATTAATAGTTGGGGGTCCTAATGAACCAGGACTGATCACTTCATCGATTGTAACATGGAAGCACGTTGTAATTCGCTCTGGATAAGGGCGTCTAGCCAAGTGCCTTAAATGTAAATGTATATAGTATATGATGTACAATGATAATAATGATGGTAGTAGTACTATTGATATAATAGTATGATGATAAAAACAACGGAGAACTCTGCAAACTACTTCTTAATTATACAAACTGCACATGTGGAATTAACTAATTGCATTAAAAAATTTACCTAAAGGGGAATTCTGTCCGATACTCGCTCATTCTCTCTCTCTGAGGCGGGATGAACCGCTGACGTAACGAGCAGAGGCCTCGGCCACGCCCCCTTACACTCGCTTCCGTCACTAGCAGACCACGTGACTGCGTAACTAAACAGAGAAAACTACGTGACTCCGTACAGAAAACGCACCGGAGAAGCCGAGCTGGAGCAGCGCCGCGCCGTAGTCCCCGTGTGACCGGGCCACCGCCGACCGCACCGCCTGGTGCACCGCCCGCTCCTCCAGCAGCTGCAGGCCGCCGCGCTCCGACACGGACACCTCGCACAGCAGGTACCTGCGGCGGGCAGCAGGGGGGTTACACGCCGACGTCCAGACGTCCAGTCCCGCGTCCCGCGTCCCACCTTACCTGGACTTAAACCGGACCATCCTGCCTCGCCGCACACGCGGAGCCGCCACTCACTTCCGGGTGCGGCTCGGCGCCCACCAATGGGATTTCGCGATTGCCCAGATGGGCGGAGTTACAATGTAGATATTCAATTTATTGTTTATGAAACTATTGTTTCATATAATACTATTAAAACTATTATATAATACTATATAAAACTATTGTTTCATATAATACTGTAACATTATAACACTTGTATATGTGCTCGGATTATTATTATTTTTTTTTTTTAGAAATTAAAGCCTGGTCAGAAAGTAAGGAGGTGAATTTCTCTACCACAAGACGACGGTTAAAGAAACTGGAGCTGAATATAAAATCCGGCTCCCGAATTTGTGGCTTTTCGATTGATTAAAAGTCCGGGGAGTTTCCTGGTCATGGACCCAAAATTTGAGTTTACTGAGTTTCAGCCAATGAGCTGATGTCTGTCAATCATGCTGAAATCTGTGGAATTGTGACGGAAGAGGATGAGTTTAGCGTTGCAGTGGTAGCAGGACGGCACATCGTTGGAGAGTCTGAACGTGTCAGTCGGACAAAAACCGTACTAGGTAATTGAACTTGAGAATAGAGAATAGAACTTGCTAGATAATGCTATTAGCAGGATTGGTGGGATGTCATTCCGAACGCGTTAACTAGTTCTTCGAATAGAATCTGAACTCTGCTTATTGACATTCTGGGTCGTCTTCAATGCCAGCAGCTCTATCTTACGATCCTGCCTCTTCGTAACAAGTTCGTAAAACCTGTTCAAACCTGCTAAAGGCCCAACTTTATCCAAGAAGGGAGACAAGTTCCTTGCAAGAAAGCTATAACACAAAAATGGTTGCGTATTTCAGCACAATAAATGTTTGGAAGTTTAAACGGGGCTCTAGACTAACTTTTATTTTTCAATGGAGGTTACAAGCCCCTCGGATGGCCAACTCCTGTAGTTTGGCCTCCTGGTTCTTTGGCCTTGTCTAAACCAACATGTCACACTTTGTTTATTATGAACATCTTCAAGACTTTGCCTGGATTGATCATGTTCTGTGCAGAGAACCCTGGAATTTGAAATTCGATGGAATATACATCGCCAGACGTTTGCGGAGGCCGTTTGCAGCCATCAAGTTCATCATGGCCTTATTTCTTCTTCACCTCAGCATTTAACATGTTTCTACTAGTCTCGAAAATACGGTAATGATCACATTTATGTTTGGTTTATAATTCATTTTCTTCTAAAAAAGGATGAACTCTCGTGGATTTGCGTCACTGAACACGCTCGCCCTGGTCTGTGTGTATTTCATGTAGTCAGGGCTCTAAAGTAGCTTCTGCAGGGTGAGGAGTTTTGGTGGCCCAGGACTCTTCCCAGTGAGGTACAGGAACCTTTCCATTCCCAGTATATGTATACACATGTCTCGATCCCCTTCCAGCTCCTTCATACACGATAAGTGAGACTGGTGAATGAACATTAGCGAGATGTCCAAGCGGGCATAGTCACACACATCAATACGTTCAATGAGCATGTAATGCTTATGCAAGATTTTTCCCAGGATTAATTTCAACATGAGGATCCTGTTACAACCTTTGCAGAGTTATTAGATCAGGGCCTTCAAGTTCATGTACTGGACTGTACAATACAACTAGAAGCCAAAATTCCAGGGGAAATTTTGATGGGTCTGTCCGGGCATTGGTCACAGCTGCGGGCATGGGATTTGTAAAATGGGGCTTCTTTACTGTGGTAAGTTTTATTTTACAAATCCGTTGTTTCTTTACGTTTGACGGTCTTCGCGTGGCGGTCTTTAACGTTCTTTAATGTTCTTTTTTGCCATTCTCAGCACAATAATAAATGGTCTGTCTTCCTGACAGACCCAATTACCAGTAATCAATTTCACCATCACCATTCCTTTTATAATTCATCATAAATTAATATAAAGTCATGGGATCCCACTCTTCTATCCATTAGTTCTCCTCTTCTCTCCTTTATTTGTCCTGTAAATGTCTTCGGTACGTTTCCAGTCGCTTAAATGACTCTTTTTTTTCTAAGAAATCTATAAATAACTACTGCTTTTACATTTTTGTCTTTAGAAAATATCATTTTTTGTCCTAAATAGTTTCTGATTGCTGCCTCATAACAGAAGGCCTGAAACAGGAAGACGGCGGCTTAGTGAATGGAGGGTTTGGCGTAGAGAAAGAGAGAGTTGGGGTTGGAGTAGTTGTTCTTGTCTGTAGTCTTGGTCCTTCGTCCTGTGTGTGCCCTCTTCTGTGCCAGTTTGGTTGATGGTTTTATGGAGGTGTATACAGCACTAGTTGGTTTGGTTTTACATGGCACTTCCCTCCCGCACTGTAAAAAAATACACTTTGGTTTGGTTTGGCCTGTGTGTTCCTCCTTGTCACCGTCCACCTAGTTCACATTGTCCACGTCCATTGTTCACAATATCAGCACATAATAAAGAACGGCATTAAAGAACCTTCTCTCTCTGCTCAGGCGAAGTTTCTTTAAAAAGTGCCCAGGCTCTCTGAACTCAGTACGAGGTCCCTGGTTCTTCATCAGGCTCGTCCTGCTGCTCCTCTCTAACATGCAGGTTAATACGACTTTTGGTACTCGAGGAGTTTACAGATTCGTCAGTCACATTTATAAGTGAATGTATGTCTTTTTCTGTCGTTTAACTTTGCTTCTTGGGCCATCAGGTCACGTTTTTATTCGGTGCGTCTTTTCTTCGACCCAGCAATCTTTTCAGAAAGCGCACATTATTCTTTGCACATGAGCTCATCTGTCAGCTTAGTAGTATCTTCCTGAACTTTCGGTACCATCAATACTAAGTCACCGTTTAGTCTAGCACCCAACACTCTCCGAGCATGCTCTTCAATGACAAGTCTAAGCCTTATCAGGGCTCTTAGTTTGTATACTCGATATTCTATAGAAATTGAACGAGAATTGCTGGTGTCTTCCCATTGTAAGTCGCTTTGGATAAAAGCGTCTGCCAAATAAAGTAAAGTAAAGTTTTCATTGTCTCTTTCGAAAAAATTTTGAACAGCAATCTGTGATTTCGTCGTTTAACACAAATAAAATTAATTTCATTTTTTCATTAAACATTATGAAACGAAACGAAAAAAGTCGTTTCACTGTTTCCCAAATGTTACTGATGAAATAAATGTCTTGTTGTCTCCGCATCTCTCCTCCACTCGTCATTATGGTGCTGAACTGGAAGTGCTGGAGGTGTTTTAGGAGCGTAACTAATTCACTATTGCATGGAGGTGAGTTGACAGACTGATACCACTGGCTGGACACACATGGGTGTGTGTGTGTGTGTGTGTGTGTGTGTGTGTTTGCCACATGCCACTGTCAGTATTAACTTGGTCTGTCGCTCTGCCAATTAAAAAGGTTTGTTATACAGAATGTCTTTTTTTTTTTCATTAAAAATTCAACATGCATTTCATGTTTCTACTAAATAATTATTTCCGTTAAGATTTTAATAAAGAATATAAAGAATTATAGAATATTGTTAGGAATAGTGGCTGCCACTATTTTAATTTTATTGTAGTATTTAATAACTCGAAAGAGTTAATCGGCGTCGGGTAAGGGAGGAGTTCCGTAATTACAGGCCCCTCCTACAAAAAGGAAAACACGAACACCACGGGGCGGAACAGCGCTTCTATACGGTTTTATGTTGTAACGTTGCTGATTTCATTGATGTTTTATGTGGTGCTAGTTCTTTTTATTTATCGTTTTTAACTTATTCACTGTACAGCACTTTGGTCCTGTGTTGGTTGTTTTAAAGTGCTTTATAAATCAAGTTGGATTGCATTGGAAACTGATCCGAAATCACAATTTGAATAAATGTGATTTTATAAATCGGGACAATGGTTTATATCTTATATATCACTGAAAACTATTTTTCCTGGCAACTGGGCACATCGGTCTCCCTTGTATATTAGCAATGAGTTGGAATATTAGAAAGTATTTCACAGTCAGTATCACACAAACCTCTAGACAGATTGGTGTGCTGTAATGTAGTACCTAGATATGAATCTACTTTGTGTGCATATTGAGTAGGCAAGCATGTTTCTCTCACATATGTGCAAAATGAATAGTGTATTGCTGGGTACGTCACTGAATATAACGTAGATGTAAATTACGTTATTTCATTCTTATGCATAGACAATAATAATAAAAGCTAGAAACCAAAATTCCATGGAAATTTTGATGGGCCTGTCCGGGCGTCTTGATGGGCCTCCAGAGCTGGTGTCAGCTGTAAGAGCAGGCGGTATAACTACAGTAGCCGATAGAACAGGCGGTCACATGAGGAGATGTTTGGAACATGTTCAAAATTTAGCATGTTAGCATGCTAATACTAGCACGATAATGTCAAACATGCTAACAGAGCGTGGCCAAGATGCGGCACATTAAATTTGGTGACATTTGGAGCATGTTGAAAAAAACGCATGCTAGCATGTTAATGCTAGCATGCTAACACCAAAAATGCTAACAGGGTGTGGCTAAGATGCGTCACGTGAAATTTGGTGAGGTTTGGAGCATGTTGAAAAATTTGGCATGTTAGCATTAGGAGACAACATCAAAAACTTCTTTGTATGTCAAACCACCTGGACACAATGTCCAAAAAAAGTCCAGAACAAAAAGCCTGATCTGAAATTTATGTGTGCACGCTCAACCGTGTCATCGCAAATTCTAAGAAACCTGTTTTTTTTGTCCCCAACAAAGCAACCAATGTGTAATTTTTTTTGTGCAATTCAAGGTCTTAGTGTGGCAGCCACGAATGCGAGACATGGCTTTGTTTGCATTTTTCCTCATTTTCAAGGTTTTCCTGACCCCCAGTTGGTGCTAGCGACACATCCAATTTATCATATTGTGTGACTCAACTCCCGTGTAACTACCTTTTACGGCTGGTCACAGGGAGCTGAAAGGTTGTTCCTCTGCACAATAGCAAACCGTACTTTTTACAACCCGATTTGTGGGCGGCCCGTACGACCTACCAAAATAAACAATATGTTTCTGTGCGTTTCACAGTCTTAGCGTGGCAGCCTTGAATGTAATGCATGTTTTTTTTTTTTTGTGCCTTTTTTCCCAGTTTTCCGCGTTTTTCCGGGTTTTCCAAACTCCCATATGTCAGATCGTAGGTCTCGGCGAGGCCTTTGGCTCAGGGAGCCAAAAACGTATTCCCAGCATAATAGTAAATGGTCTGTCATACTGACAGGCCCAAAAATCCAACATCATGCCTTTCTGTACATAGATCAGCTTAATATTTTGTATTATGGGCAGTGTAAAACTAGTAAGAGTATTATTTATTATTATTCAAGAAAATTCTTTAAACATTTCATATGCTGGCGACACCAAGACAATATGAGTGTTTCATGACATGGTTGTTCATTCAATTTTTTTCATAAACAGTAAAGAATCGTGGTTATCTGTCGTAAAAAAATCTGTTTTCTGAACGGAACATATACAGTAAGCAGATAAAAAGGCTTGAAAACACTGCCACCTAGCGGACGGGAAATGGGGAAACTTCCCGGAACAGCTGTTATCTGGTGTAGGCAACAGGAAGTAGTTTAATCACTCCACTAACATGAAGTGGTCATGCATACCACTTTGTTTGTGTGTTAAATTGCAGGTGGGGTTTGAACATGGGTCTTCTAGTTAAAGCTAGATTTCTGGGTTAATTCAAACTAACACAGTTTGACTGGTTGGGCTGACAGTGAAAGATCATGGAAGCAACCATTAATATATTCCACAAGAAATGCATTATGCAAAGCTCATTTAATTCAAATTCAAGGATAGATTATCTTGCCATCACTCTCCCTGTCAGGTCATATTTCAGGAGCCGAGTGTCAAGCTACGGCTCCATCATTTATTCATCTCAGGATTGCACCTCCCCTTTCCTACTCTTTTCTACTCTCATAAAGAATTTGTTGAATGTAGTCGGGCCAATAAATGTGAATTCAGAAATTGTTTGAATTCTCATCTCTCATCAGAAACAGCAGACCATAAAATTGGTCGTCATTCCTAAGCCGCTGTGTGTATTGGTGATACCAGAGGTCACGTTGCCAGCAGGTTAAGGGATAGGCCACGCCTCTGCCGGTAAAACAGTCAGACACAAAATCCGTCCATTTTGCACCACACAGACAGGCATCAGTTCCACCCGCCAACTGCGCTAGACATGATGCACCAGGTGAAGATCACAAACGTTCGAAGTGAGAGCCACACAGACATCTTGCCTGGTAGGTATCTCAGCCTTGCACAGCTTTTGAGCAGAAAATTGCTGAAATTAGGTGTCTTTTAGGGCGAACTGGTGAAGACAGCCCTTGTGAATTTCCTGGGTGGAATAAAACTTACTGTAATACAAGACTCCCATAACACAATTACACTAATTACACTGCTATTTAAGTGGAATCTCAACTTGCATGCCGATGGTTTTAGCAGTTCATAATGACAAAATAAAAAAATAAAAAACTGATTTGAGAATTACTTCCCAGTTTGTTAACCAGCATGTTCGTGCTCAGAAACTCTCTCAGCATGTTTTATTCCTGTGTATGAACCCGGTCATCACATTCCATCAGATGAGCAGCCAGGATCTCTCGGTGTCTGCGGCTGGATTCTGTTCATCGTGTCCTTGTTGCTGACGGTGGCTACGCTGCCAGTCACCATATTCATGTGTGTGAAGGTAAATTCAATTATGCAACTTATTTTTACGTTGTACCCATTACCACAGTGTTCATTTCCACAAACCAATATTTAAATATTTTAAAATAAACTACGGTTCACTAAGCATTTATAGAGTTACCAAAGTTACGTACGTTAATCAGTGAGGAAAATTAGTATTTGATATACTGCTGAAGTTTCCCCATTTACAAATAATTGAGAGATATGATATATGAGAAACAGAATTCTAAAAACAATATAGATAAACAGATAAACAGATAAACAGATTTTAAAGTTATTATTTATCATTGTATTGCATATATACAGGATGGGCCATTTATATGGATAGACCTTAATAAAATGGGAATGGTTGGTGATATTAACGTCCTGTTTGTGGCACATTAGTATATGTGAGGGGGCAAACTTTTCAAGATGGGTGGTGACCATAGTGGCCATTTTGAAGTTGGTCATCTTGGATCCAACTTTTGTTTTTTCAATAGGAAGCGTTTTTGTTTTTCACATATGGTCATGTGACACATCAAATTTATTGGTAATTTCACAAGAAAAACAATGGTGTGATTGGTTGTAACGTAACTTTATTCTTTCATGAGTTATTTACAAGTTTCTGACCACTAATGTGTTCAATGTCACCAACCGTTCCCATTTTATTAAGGTGTATCCATATGAATGGCCCACCATTACAATTGATACAATAGAAAACCATAACTTAATGTTTGATGCAGAGGTCAGACGGTCCCACAGAGTTTCAGCTGCTCCATAGATTTTCTATAGGGTTCGTGTCTGGAGACTGGCTTTTAAAACCTAAAAACACTTCTCTTTTCAGATAGTTCAAGAGTATGAGCGTGCGGTGATGTTCAGATTGGGTCGCATTGTGGACAAAAAACCAAAAGGACCAGGTGCAAATATCTGATTCAATCCCATTCTTTTTAAACAGGAGAATTCTGTGATATTTTGGTGATATTTTCTTTATTGTTAGGGCTGTTCTTCGTACTGCCCTGCACAGACACATTTGTGAAAGTGGACATGAGAACCGTTTCATTTGAAATCCCACCTCAAGAGGTAAAGCTTAATAGTACAGCTTCTTATTTTAAATATATTTTTTAACAAAATCAAATGTGAGAAAACACTTCCAATATTGACAACAGATCCTGACCAAAGACTCAGTAACCGCGTCTGTGGACGGTGTCGTTTACTTCCGTGTCAACTGCCCAGTTTCGTCTGTGGTGAGCGTTTCAAATGCTGACTTCGCTACACGCTTTCTGGCACAAACTACTCTGAGAAACGTGCTTGGAACAAAAAACCTGGCAGAGCTTCTGTCAGACAGAGAAGGCATCTCACAAAGCATGCAGGTATGGACTGTTTACATTTATACACACACACACACACACACACACACACACACATACATATATACATATACAGTACAGGCCAACGGTTTAGGCACACCTTCTCATTCAATGTGTTTTCTTTATTTTCATGACCATTTACATTGGTAGATTCTCACTGAAGGCGTGGTAGTAGCCTAGTGGGTAAGACACTCGCTTATGATCCAGAAGACCCAGGTTCAAACCCTGTAACTACTGACTGTAAGTCGCTCTGGATAAGGGCGTCTGGTAAATGCTGTAAATCAAAACTATGAATGAACACGTGGTGTTCTGTACTTAACAAAAAACACGTTTTATATTCTAGTTTCTTCAAAACAGCAACTTTTGGCCTGTACTGTATACATATACACACATACATACTTACATATATATCATCAGCATGCTTGAAAAACAAACCTGATCGGGTCATGTTGCCTGACGACTAGCAGGAGTCGCTGGATGAGGCTACTGAGCTGTGGGGCATCAAGGTGGAACGGGTAGAGATTAAGGATGTGAAACTACCCCAGCAGCTCCAGAGAGCAATGGCCGCTGAGGCCGAAGCCACTCGGGAGGCGAGAGCCAAGGTCAGACAAAAGATTAATAAGCCACAATCAGACTGCAATCCTTTGATTTGTGTATATTTTAAATGGACCCTCATGGGTGTGACCCTTTTCCATGGTAACCATACAGGGGAACTAAAACTTTTAATTATAACTTTTTTTTGACTATTTTGGGTCATGCATGCATTTTTTGCACAGACATAAGCACTTGACACTCATGCATAAATCAGAACAATTTTCTGGTCTGTCTGGTCAAAGATCTAAATCCCCTGTCATCAATTAATCCATCATTGTTTTCACTTGGTGTCACATACAGCAGTGCAAACAGTACTGCACATTGTGAAACCAAATTGAGAAATGGCATCAAATCCATGTCAGCAAAACTGTTTTACAGACCCGTATTAACAAGCAATACAAAATTAAAAAGCATTTACATACACCGCTCATTTTGACTTGCTTTAAGGACATTACAACAACGTTGGATCAGCCTGTAGTGTGTTGTTCCACTTTAATTTTGTGACTCCAAATCCAGACTTCCATGGGTTGATAAATTTGATTTCCACCAATCATTTTTGTGTGATTTTGTTGTCAGCACATTCAACAATGTAAAGAACAAAGTATTTAATAAGAATATTTAATTCATTCAGATCCAGGATGTCTTATTTTTGTGTTCCCTTTGTTTTTTGAGCAGTGTATTTCCGTTTAAATATGTCAGGAAGCCGAAAAAATGTTGAGATCTGGGATCAACTGGAACCTCTCTGTCTCGGGGTGTAGGTGATCGCTGCTGAGGGGGAGATGAATGCCTCTCGAGCCTTGAAGGAGGCATCGCTGGTGATTGCCGAGTCCCCCTCAGCCCTGCAGCTCCGGTACCTGCAGACTCTCAACACCATTGCAGCAGAGAATAACTCCACCATCGTATTTCCCATCCCAATTGACATCCTGCAGCCTTTTTTGCACAAGTGAGCATGCAGAGATGTTAGCTTAAAGACAGAGAATTTCTTTGGTTTATTTTCTTCTATACTTATATGTGAGATGCAACACATTTGTGCCATAATAGTTTGGCTTCTCTCCATTAAAAATATTAATATCACAATGCAAATTCAAACATGGCAGTAAAATGAAAGGCTGTTACATGGTGTTTGACATTTGGTACAATCCAAACTTGACAAAAGCTAGCAGAACAGCAATACTTCAGTGCACCATGATTATGATTTTTATTAATACACAGCTGAGATGGTCAGACATTCATAGATTGATGTGATATAGCATAGTCGTGTCCACAGGACACAAGTATTTGTGCAGTGTTGGTACCTGATCAGCAGGCTGTATTCAAACAAATGTATTACTGTTCAGAAGTAAGCATATAATCAAGTCTTTGTTTGATTTTAATACAAGAAATGTAGACTACTGTCATTCACAATGGAATCAGCGTCAGAAAAGGGTCAAATATGGACCTTCAGATGTTCCTCCACATGCAGAAATACAAACAGAACACAATCAGAGGTTACTTCAAACTAATTTTACTCAAGCTTGTTCACTCACCTGTGAGTGAAGTGATTAGGCTGCTCAAGCTTATTAATACTTCTGAAAATTAAAAATTACATGTGAAGGCTGTCAGTAGCTTAATAGGCCAAACCAGATGCAGGGTTGATGATTGACAATTGACAAAAAAACAGATACCCAAACATGTATAAAAAAAAAAAGTGAACTCCACCTTGATACCATCTGCTTTGCCACACAAGCGAATAATCAGAAATAAATGCATACATAGGCAATCGATTTGGACAACTGTCTGTAGGATGCTTGGTGAATAACCTTTTCCTGACTGAAATGGGAGGTAAATGGTGTAATATCTTCAGGCTCTTAACCCAAACTCATGGTGACCATGTCTACTAGTCAATGCCATGAAACTTCATCCGCCTTCCTGAGCTGCATATAAATCAGCTGCTGAAAGTAAATCCGACTGCACTGAAACCAGACAAAACGAAAAGTCCTAATCCTACAGGCAGACAGCGGCTGCAATAACCATGAAAAATATTTCATTATAATAAATAAAACATTCATGTGAATTGTACTGATCAATGTATGTTTGAGGTTTAGAATGTTATATATATATATAATTTACATTCCTGGTCTCTATGATAATTGAAAATGTTTTTATGCATTGGTTTTCATATTACACCTCAACTAGAGTACAACAAAGCTTCAGAATGTCCTTTTGTCAAAAGTTTTTTTTAATTAGAGGCAATCAGGGACCATTCCGCACTGGAACGGAACGTTCCACACTCAACAACATCCTCAACTGGGATCGACATTCATGGAAATACAACCAACCGCCCAGAGAAGGCAACTGGAAGACTGAACAGTGCATAGTTGCTCTTGTGGGTTCTGCGGTTGGAATTTTTATTTATATATATAAAGTGAAGCTGATAATCAGAATAGATGATCAGATGATTATCAGAGTGTGTTATTAACAGTTCCTCACCTCTGACTGCAACATGGCAGTTCAGTACAGAACATCGTGAAAAGACGCAATACAACATCGAGGGTTAGAACCAGACAGACCCAATGCAGATTGTAATGCTAAAGCATGAACATCATGCCATTTATGATCATTCTTGTCTTCGGGGAGAGCTCCCTAATTTCCTCATTCCATTAGAACTGGCAGAAATATTGCTGGTGACTGTAATCCTGATGCTGGGATGTAAATTGGCCCGTCTTTTACTGGAGATGGATACCAGACCAGGAGGCACCGCCAAGACCTTATCTCATCAGATAACACCTCAAAGGTAGAGGGTTTACAAACGGTGACGTTTTAGTACTAGTGTTTAAACACCAGAACTCAGTGGTACGATATCAAAGGCGATGGGTAAAACAAAAGAGAGCGAACAAGTGACGTCACCCTTTCTTCCGTTTGGATTGAGAAACGTAGAAATCAGTAGAACATCAAGAGCGAAGGTGATGGGCGCTCAATGGGAATGGGTGGGCAGATGTGTGGCAGTGCCTCATCGGGGTAACTCCTGGAAATGAGAGGGGGTGGCGGGTCCTGGCAACACCCGGACAGGGGATGATGTGGGCGACATACGGGGGCTCAGGTCCCCAGTTTGCAGACGCCAAAGCAGCTCCTCATTGGTTCGACTCAGACGCTTTTTCTCGTTACTTTCTTTTTCCACGTGCTCCTGCAGGTTGGCATTTTTCTCTGTCAGTTGCCTGATGATGAATAAAACTGAATTATTTACTCATGACTGTACAAGACTTCCTGAGATTTATACTCATCACAACTCTGATCTATATAAAACGAAAAAAATTACATTTACATTTTACAGCATTTACCAGGCGGCCTTAGCCAGCTCGAAGTGGCCTTAGAGTCAGAAGTGACAGGGACAGTCCCCCTGGAGACACTCAGGGTTGAGTGTGGTTGTATGTGGGGCTTGAACCTGAGGTGCATAACTAACTGGTGAAGGAAACAGACCTGGACATGGCAAGGTTGCTTTCAATCCTGGCTTTGAGGTCCTCATTCTGCTGCTGCAGGACCTGAATGCGCTCCTCTAAGTGAACATTCTTCTGGGCCTGAAATGGGATGGGATGAAGCATTACTTTACAATTGATGTTCATATCAGGGGAGGGACATGATTAAAAATTATTAATTTCGTCAGGTAGAGTTTGAAATGAATCAGTCCTAGCAACACACTGTCTTCAGATTTGTCCATTGTCCTAGCTCTGATGTGTGCATCAATGTAATCGGTTCTCTAGGAAATCGGGCACTGACAAAAGTTCCCCTTTGCTTGGAATGCAAAGAGCGATTAGATTTGTTGTTTTTTTATACTTTTTTTTTTTTAACAATTAATTTATTCAATTCCCACCACCTAGTTACCCACCCCCAAATTTAATACAAGTAAATGTCCACAGTGTATCGTGGATCACCATTTTCTCCAGTTCCGAGATCTTCGTTTCCTGCTCATGAATCTGCTGATTCTTCATCTCTAGAACGTCCTTCAGACTCTTCAGGTCCTCTTCAATGTGCTGGTATGGTGCCAGGGCATCCTGAATTAAACATATCATCCACACATATATTTATACGCCATATTGGGCTACACTGCAGAGTATTACTAATATAACAAACCCAAGACCGCTTTACTGATACGACAAAGAACAGTAACAAAATATACATTTGTACACATACAAAAACCGGAGATTCCGGAGCAATCATGGAGAGACCGTGGACGAGAGTTCCAGAGCTGATGGACCATAACACTGAAAAACCTGCCACCAAGGGTGGAATGTCTGGTGCGTGGGACAGGGAGGAGATTATGGTTTGTGGACCCGAGAGAGTGACAAGGAGCTAAGAGCTAAGTAAGACAGAAATGGACGGAGGCAGGCTATGATAAAGTAAAATCTTGGTGAGTAATCTTTCAAAGTTATGTGTTGAATCTAAGAGAACCAAAATATTCTGGACAAAAGAAGCAGATCTGACAAGTGATTAATATAATATAATATTAATATAACATTAATATAATATAATGATTGGATGCCTTGGTGAGTAGTGATAGTGAAGTGATCGTCATTGTGAAACACTGCAGCACACCACACAGTGACACAATGAATTGTGTCCTCTGCATTTAACCCTTAGTAAACGGTGTGTGGGGATTCAAACCATTTTCAACCCTCAGATTACGGGACCGTTTCCTGACCCTTACACTAAAGATCAGTGATGCAGTCGCTGAGTGAGCTGGGATATGGGGGCAGTGGTGGCCTAGAGGTTAAGGAAGCAGCTCCACAATAAGAGGGTTGCCGGTTCGAATCCTAATCCGCCAAGGTGCCACTGAGCAAAGCACCATCCCCACATACTGTTTTTACCGGGCGCCACTGCTAACCATGGGTGATGGTTAAAAGCAGAGGACACATTTCGTTGTATCAGTGTGTGCTGTGCTGCAGTGTTGCACAATGACAATCACTCCACTTTCACTTTTCACTTTCAGGTGGCTTAGTACGGGATATATAAAGATCAGTATACAAGGATGTCAGGGACATGTCAGGGACGGGCCACACGGCCATCACAAAGCAGCATGCCGAGAAGGTGATATCAGTTGGTGCAATCTTTCAGAAATGAAAGAACCAAAAAATAAGATCTCCCTCGCTCTGGTGCTCCACGAACGGTCTCACCTCGTGATAATGAGAAGCATCCGAGATCTACTCGGGAGGATCTCAAGGCAGCTGGGCCCATAGTCACCAAGAAAAGAGTTGGTAACACACCACACCGTGAAGGACTTGTGGCCAGATGAGACCAAAACCGAGCTCTTTGGCATCAACTCTTTTGGGAAGAGGAGTTGCCTATGGCTCCAAGAAAACAGTCCCCACCGTCAAACCAGGAGGTGGAAACTCTTCATTCCAGACAGCTTGGACACATTTGAGTTATGGCTATTGTAACATCATGACCATGACAGGTGATGAACAGATGTTCCAAATAGGAGCAAAAGATTTCATCATTTTGCAGCAGACAAACTAAATCAGGGTACATCACCACTATTTGCTCATCTGTGCTTCTGCGCAGAGCCTCTTCAAATCTCTTTGCTCTGTCCTTCAGGCTGCGGTTCTGGAAAGTCAGCGTATCGATCTGGTCCTGTCCAGAGTCCACAAGAGTTCAGTTAATTACTTAAAATTAAAGACCCCCAGTACTACTAGCAGCACAACTACTAACCCTACTACTACTAGTTCACCGTTACTACAACCAGAGATAAAACTGAACTGTACACATTTAAAAATGTGACCAGCTCCACTTTTCCATTGTATAGCACATCTTGCATTACCATTACCCAGAATGCAGAGACAACTACCAGGTTAATTATGTCTTTAGATTATGCTGAAACCTCTAGTTTATTAGTCTACGTGTACATATAACAACTATACTACTTCTACTAGTAGTTGTACCTGCAAGGATAGTCTGAGCTTCTCAAACTCTTCCTCCAGAGACTTTTTCTGCTGCTCATGAGCCATCTTCAGATCTGTCACAAGAGGTTGACATTGCAGCATATTCAGATAGACGAACAGAGCAGTCTAACATACATGTAGTACATGAAATAAGTATCATCCAGTAAGCAGCAAATTACTTTAATTCCTGCCCTTGGTCCCTCTTTTTAGAATTACATACCACATGAAGTGTTATCTGAAAGTGTTATTATTCCACATAGAGACACAGAGCACCTCCTGAACACTGATTTAACTCTCCTCCACAGCTGTAGGTGGCGCTGTGACTCCCCGCTCTCACTCTCCCCACTCACTTTTCACTGTTCTGCTGTGCTCCTCTTGCAGCGTGGACAGGGCCGCGCTGTGGCTCACCTCGACCTCTGACAGGGAAGCTTCATGGCTTTCCTTCATCTCCTCCACCTACCAGAGATGAAGATAAGGGATCATAGCCGTCATTGCTTCAATCAATACACAAAAACAACAGAAGCGAAAAAAATGGCCGATTTTCCCCGAATTCAGCTTCTTTCCAACTTATCAGATGCCCTTATCCAGAGCAATTTACAGTCAGTAGTGACAGGGACAATCAGTAGAGACAGGGGGGACTGTTCAGGGACACGATGGTAGTAACCTGGGACTTCTGGCTTGTACCCGCTAGGCTACTGCCACCCTGGGCCATGTCCGTGTGAGCGCATGGTCTGAGTTCTGTTTCCCTGCGGTCATACACTGGCCTCCTTCCTGACTGCGCTGCCGTGACAACGGCAGATACTCTTTTCCAGAGTGACGTACATAGATGGATGGAAGGAAGGATGGGTGGTGCCACTGGTGTTGATAACTGGTGACTGATGTGGTTGCTAGAAGCCTAGTGGGTAACACACTCGCCTATGAACCAAAGACCCAGGTTCAGACCCCACTTACTACCATTGTGTCCCTGAGCAAGACACTTAACCCTAAGTGGCTCCAGAGGGGACTGTCCCTGTAACTACTGATTGTAAGTCACTCTGGATAAGGGTGTCTGGTTAATGCTGTAAATTTAATCAGCAGGAGGCTCCACCCACCAGCTCCTGGTGTTGACTGCGAAGTGCTTCCACTTGGTCCCGCTGTTGGGCATGGAGCCGCTGGACATCAGCGCAGTTCTCCATCCTCAGACGCTCCTCCAGAGTCCCCAGCTCTCGCCTCTGTTGATCACGAAGGGCCTGGCGCTGCACATCAAAACGCTGCTCCAGCTCTGCCTTCTCACCCTGAACACGCTCCCGACACTCCACACTGAAGGCTGCAAAAGAGACCAGCTCTTTACCTGTTCAAAATGCAACTATCTTCTCTCACATTTGTTTGTTTTTCATCTTATTATGTTGATTTAACTTAAATCTATATTATTATGGCATAATTATTTCATTTATTTGCACCGTTGTAATGGGTCTGTACTGAGCCACACACAACCAGGTATAAAACTCACCCACTTCATCCCTGATCCTGGTCAACTCCAGTGACAACTGCCTTTCCCTTAGAGCGGTGCTCTCACTCTGCAAACACACACACACACACACACACACACACACACACAAAATCAGCAAAGCAATGAAATGTCGTATTGTACTTGGAAAAAAATCGATCCCAAGAAGCAACAGACAGAGACTAAAGGGAGCTGGGCCTAAAATAGGACGAGTGGAACCACTGGACAGCGGTACCCTTAAGGCCAACAAACAATTCTAGACGTGAGAGAAGAATGTTGTGATCAACCGTATCAAAGGCTGCAAATACATCCAACAATGAGATGCAGCAGAATATGGTTAAGAAAAGATCATTAAAAACTCTTAAGAGTGCAGTCTCAGTGCTATATTGTGATTTATGATCGAGATTGGCCTGCATAGATGACTTTCTATAAAATCTTTGAGAGAAAAGGAAGCTTTGCAAATGGTCTATAGTTACATAAGACAGTCGGGTTTAGATTATGTTTTTTAATAAGTGGTAATGTAAAACATTTACATTTACAGCATTTACCAGACGCCCTTATCCAGAGCGACTTACAATCAGTAGTTACAGGGACAGTCCCCCCCCCGGAGACACTCAGGGTTAAGTGTCTTGCTCAGGGACACGATGGTAGTAAGTGGTATTTGAACCTGGGTCTTCTGGTTCATAGGCGAGTGTGTTACCCGCTACCCCTACGCCCTACACCGTCACTGTCTGACGCTGTTTCTGCTTGTTCTTTATGAGGCACTGAATCAAGCACCCAGACCAACTCCAGAGTCCAATGATGAGACCACCAGACGGGATCCTGGTCCCTAGCGATGAACTGCTGACAAGATGAATCAGCATGAAATGCATCAGAAGGTCACCACAGTAACAACTAAAGTTTCTTTAAATGGACCAGTAGCATTGTAATGGACATGCAATGTACACAATGAAACTGGACTAAAACCTACTCTGCACTGTCCAGCACCTCCAAACATGGACAGATGCTCAATACTACAATTTGGACTTTTCCACCACTACAACTGTACTACAACTTTTTTTATTTTCCTGCACAAATCTTCACATCTAACCTAGAAATGCGTCCCTCTCTGTATTACTCCTTCCCTCCTTTCTTCCTTTCTTTTTTTGTCTCTCCTAGAGTTTTTTAGTGGAGTTTTTCCTTGTGTGCAGAAGGGTCAAGTGTGGGGGGTGTCAACTGTAGGGCCTGTCAAAGCCCATTGAGACGTACTGTATGTGATTTTGGACAATATAAGAAGTGTCCTGATGCAGCTCAAAGAGCTGAAGCTCAAAACTGGAGACTGAATTTGGCTGCTGTGATTGCTGACAGCGGAAACCAGACTCAAGAACTATGGCCAAGCGTCCACCTCTGCCTGAGGTCCGGGGAGAACCGAAGAAGGCGCAGTCTGGAGGAGGTTCAGTGAATGCTACATACTCACCGCTCAGAAACAGAAAATACAACTGTACAAAAGTCTTGTTTGCTAGTGATCTAGTATTAAATAAAGCCATAATAAGGGTATGGTTCTGACTGCCTGAGGGATGGGCATGAGCCAGATAATGGAAAGATCCACAGGGCTGCCAAGGGAGACCAGCAGCAGGAGGGAGCTGGTCGAGGGCTCCAGGGATTCCAGGCACGATCCATCGACTGTGGAGATGATTGCTGCCCCTGAAGGTGATGATCACAGGGATTTGATAGTCAGAAGGAATTGGTCCTGGTGGCAGATCACAGATCACCTGCACCTGTGCAGCAGTTAGTCCTGCAGCGGATGAATTTTAAATCACAACACAAAGCCACACCCAGTACTTGGACACCTGAAGATAACTTGAAGCCAGAGGTGCAGCAGAGACTGGAAACAATTCATGGCTGCCGTCCCGACTCCCAGGCACCAGGGGGCGCAGAGGCGTCCTGGACTTCGTCGCACCGGAAGGACACCACACCCAAGTATAAAAGGAGGAGAACGAAGCCGCGAAATCATCCGTTGAAAGCCGTTCTCTGACCGACCTCGCCTCAAGCCGACCTTCTGCGTCCTGACCTCGCCTTTTTGGATTACTGATGATAATGACCCATTCTTCCGTCCACGACCACGATTCCAGCCCGGCCTCTGACATTGTATGATGACTTCCAGGCCTGCCAACCACAAGTTCTTCCATCCACTAACGCACCCCACGTCCACGAAGATGATACCTGAGTAGCAACCATCATCGACCATCAAGCAGGTCAAAGCATCTGGAATAGTGTACATGTGGGCCTTGAACTGCATCGGAACAATATAAATATTCTAGACACATATTACCCATGGACAAAAAGACCAGTCTCTGATCTTATACACTTATACACATGCACACATACACACAGTCAAATGCAGAAAAATTCTCACTAATAAAACTGCAGACCACACACACACACACACACACACACACACAGGTAAAAGATTAAACAAATGGCTCCACACACAGTCAGTGTCCTACGGTGCCGAAGCTGCTCATCCTGCTGTTACCGTGGCATCCAGACAGCTGGGAGGACGGGGACAAAAAGCACGGCAGCTCTGGCCCATGCTAGGTCTGAAGACAGCTTCATTAGCATTAGAACTACCAGGGAAACACCCTCTCTACCCTCACACACACACACACACACACAGTTGCAAAGGGCGGGGCACAGAACGAGAGAGAGGAGGAACAAGAGGGGGGGAAGCAGCAGAAGAATGACACTGCAACTGCCTACACACACACACACACACACACACACACACACACACACTCGCATGCATCCGGATCTTCTTATTTGTCCACAAATGATAGTGGGCAGAGTCTGATGAAAACCGGGCTACATTTCTGCCACATCATCTCTGTATTGCAGAAGAAGGGTTGTGATTTCATTATACGTTCTTCAACAATAAAGTCCAAGATTTTTACATTATACATCTTTGCATTAATTGTTTTTACTTAATTTGGTACATTTGTATTTTAATATTTAAAGGGGAAGATGAAACAGTGCTATACAGACATTACCACCAATTGCTATAAATGTTACGATTCCCACAGGACTAGGGGTGTGGCCCAAGATGGACCCTTCAGTCATCCTCTGTAAACTAATCAGATTCATTCAATTCTGCCGGCTGCAGCACAAAAGGCAAGGACGGGTTTCTCCACGTCCACGAGGGTCCCAGATCTCCTCACACTGAACTGTAGACATCCATACACTTCATATATGGAGAAACATTGTCACAAAGATATAATGAAATGACAGTATGTTAGATAATCTTCATTTATTCATGAGCACGTGAACACACACATCCTACTCACATCCCTCTTTTCACTAGTACTTGCACACATAAAAGCGGAGCAGCCATCAGGACCCATACCTGCTGACTAAAGTGCTGGGTGGTGATGGAGAAGACCTCCAGGACATGGCTTCTCCACTGAAGCTCCACCTGGAGGCTCCTCAGCTGCCTGGCTTGGTCCTCACAGCGTCGCTTCAGCCTCTGGATCAGTGTAACATCTTCTGCTTCCCCACAAAACACTGAGAAAGACATTTCAATTACAAGCCTTCATTCTATGATAAGTGCCAAATATGATGTATTTTTATATAAATAATACAATTACATTTTCTTTAGACTGTTTAAAAATATGAAGCCGCCTTCAGCAATTTGGCTACATTCTGATTCTTTTTTTTTTTTATTTCCCCAGATCTCCGTCTCCATGACAATTGTAGGCAGCCAGGATTATAATCAATAAGGTGCAAGGAATTATGGGAAGAGGGAGGAGCTCAGAATGTCAATAAACAGGCTCTCTATGACCTGTGACCCGTATTGAGAAGATCCAGAGAACAGGGGCAAGATGAGAGGAGTTGACTGACCTGCAGACTGAGGTTTTGGTGGGATAACTGCACACCTTTTCAGGGACACTGAGGCTCTTGCTCTTTCAGTTTCCTTCCTGGACACTACAAAATATATCATTTAATTTAATTAGAGACATGCAATTAGCCTGCCACTACAGCTAAATATTTTAAATGCAACCAGCCTAGAGCGCAAACTAATCACAAGTATCACAACCCTGAGAAAAAAACGTATTATTATACAATACACTAGTCTATCAAACTTCTGAACTTCATGGAGGAAGTGACATAGGAGCAGATGAGGAAGATTCACCACCTGGCAACCTGATTCAGAGACAACAACTTTGTGATATATATTGCCCAGACAACAAGAAGAGAAAGAAAGTCATTTTGAAACTCTTTCTACTTGGAAGAAGCTGTGATCCATCAGAACCTTAACCTCATGCTAGAAGAATTTTCCATTTGCAACCGAACTTCTCCATATAGCATAGGACCCTGTTGACTGTTGCACTTGTGAACTCTACACACCCCTTTTAATACAGTTTACTACCAGTTTACTACCATACCAGGGTGACCCAGGTTCAAACCCCACTTACTACCATTGTGTCCCTGAGCAAGACACTTAACCCTGAGTGTCTCCAGGGGGGGACTGTCCCTGTAACTACTGACTGTAAGGTGCTCTGGATAAGATCGCCTGGTAAATGCTGTAAATGTAAATACATAATCTACAAGCACTGCACAGTGACCACTAGATGGCACCCTCCACTAACCTCAACTTCGGGTGCGTTACCTTGCATTAGCAACAACACTCACAGTCTTTGGCTGTAGCTATTTTAGCTTCATCTGCACACACCCAAACCCCCAAAATATGTGACGTCAATGATCTACTCGTAGCCAAATATTGTCAAACAAAATTTTATTCAGTGTTGCGGTCTGAACACTCATGAATGAATCAAGAATGATATAGCGTACATTTTTTGACGCCGCTAAATTTTCTGGATAGATATTATATCAAACAATAAACATTATTCCAAAATGACATTATTTGTGGCCATTCAGAAAATGCATGCAGTGGGAAAGAAAGGTCATTTTTATGTGCTTACATTTAAAACAGGACTCAGGAGCGTTCAGCTTAAAGTAGTGAAACAAATTTCATTTTGCAGGAGAACTGAAGAGTTTTGCCATTGTGTGTGTTTTTTTATTTGTGTGTAGAGTTCTGACAATATGAGGCATGCTTTCAGAAAATGTGTGTAAAAACCGTAACTGAGACTCACCGGAAGGTCTATGGTGGCTGCCTTCGTCTGATTGGTTGCTGGACACTGACGACACACTGGCACTGCGGACACAGCCCAAGGCAGCCAGCTGGGCAGGAGGCAGGTTGGAGAAGCCAGGGGGCCGGAGGCCAGACTGTCCAGGCTTCGGCAATAGGAATTTGGGCGCTGTCTCCATGCCAGCTTCTTTCTTCACTACTCAAGATAAAGAGCAGAATATGTCGTATATTAAAATTAGGGCTGTCAGAAGATTAAATAATTAAATCGCAATTATTCAGATTTTTGTCATAGTTAACCTTTCAGTCTGTCCTAAACATACTGTTTTTAATACATGTATTAACATAGGAAAAGACAAATATGTTTGCAGTTTTTTATGCAGTTTTATGTTATGTATTTACAATGAGAAAAATATATATATTTAAAAAAAAATTATGAAATATGAACAAAATGAAATAGGAACAATATAGAATTACAATTGCAAGATAACTGTGATTACTGACCAATGTCCAGTAATCCCCGGTGAGCACAACCAAGTTGTCTCTACTTTAGCGCGTATTTTCATTACAGCAGTGGCTCTCGAAGGCGATTCATACGCGCAGTCGTTAGATACGACACAAATTATTACAAGCAGACCCTCGTCCTGCATAGAGTTAATCAGCCTGCAAGCTGTACTGAACCCATTCATCTATCGCTCCCAAAGGTTTATTGTGTGTAGAGTTTTTCATGCGTAGAAAACCATCCAGTGTGGTCTGCTGTTGGCGAGGTGGAGGATCACGTGTGCATGAGATGTTGGCCAGCAAGAGGTATTTTAGACTCGACGATTGCTTAGTACATACAAGTCACTGCTTTGAATCTGAACTGTAGCAGCCCTTGGATCCAGAAGTGAGTCTCGACTTCTTTTCTTTGCTATATTAAAGGTCAAGAAGAGTCCCTCTGGTCTTTGTAACTTACAGTACCGTGAAATCTGCATAAACATAGAAACAATAACCATTCACATACACACAAACATGCATACATGCAAAAAAAAAATCTATATACTAATAAACATGCTTCGCTCACCAAGGAATGCAAAATGTATACAACAACAACAACATTTATTTCTTATATCGCCCCAAATCACATACAGTACGTCTCAATGGGCTTTGACAGGTCCTACAGTTGACAGCCTTCACACTTGACCCTTCTGCACACAAGGAAAAACTCCACACAAAAAAAGATGATATACAAGATGAACAACTCTGTCGATCGACAAGTTTACCTTCGATTAGATGAAGGTAGCATAACGGGGACAAACTTGCACAGCTCAGCTCCCAAAAAAACGATACAATACGAAAATGAACACTTGTCTGCCACAACCCCCCTCGTGCAACTACGGCATCACCCACTGGACAAACACAATACTACAGGGATGCACACACACTATTCACAAACCACTCACACTATACAAATCGTTACTTACGCGTTTACTTTGACAGCCCTAATTAAAATTATTTCATTCTTAGTTTACCTGATACTGATATATTTCATTTACAGCATTTATCAGATGATTTTGTCCGGAGTGACTTACAGTCAGTAGTTACGGGGACAGTCCCCGCAAGTACGCCAGTGAGATGAGAGCTGAGGCCTCATTTGAGCAGATCTCTACCGGCTCTATTTTTTAACTAGAATTTTTATATCGCCATCAGAAAAGTAACTAAACAACTTCTGATTCTGATGGATCATATTGTGCTTATCACTATTTTATTGTAAACTATTGTAAACATACAGTAACCTTAACTTAGTCCCACATGTGGGAGGAAAAATACTCATTAGAAATGTCTAGGAAATCTAATCTAACATTTTGCAACTAACAGAATTGTGGGTATTTATTTGTTTTTATTTGAATTAGAAAAATCCTATCTTAGAGCAACCTTTATTAATCACAGAGAATGGAGAGGAAAAGCCACATATCAAGCACGGAATAAGAAAAATAACTGTAGGTGTGTTCTTTCTTACCAGCATAATCCTGACAAAAAGTGGCTGGGCCCCCTGGAGGTGGATGGCTGAAGCTCAGAGTTGACCTCTGACCTGTTACAATCATCTTGCTCGTTGTACCAGGTTGCCTGGCAACAGCACCAACTCCTAGCTGTGGCCTTGTAGCCTGTGAGGACCAATATACTCCAATAAGATCATGGGAACCACCAGACACCTATTGAATACATTAAAAATCCTCAAAAATGATAGATAGAGCATTCTAGTGACTTGAAATGAAACACAAGACCTACAAAAGGATAACTAAGTATCATACTAAATAAAATGAGCCTTCCCCAAGATAAATCCATGCAATTTTTTCGTACAATTGAAAAAGGTCTTAACTATCTGGCCATTTTTATCATTCCTTGGCAATTTTTTCAGGCTAATTTTGCCCCATTCAGTATAGACAATTGAGAAGTGGACCTCTTTTCCAACGTCATTTTTGGGTAGAATTAATGTCATCAGAATTAAAAGTCTTCCTTGGTTAACTATTTATTTATGCTACACTTACATTAATATTTAAATTCAATTCATTTGCTACATTTGGAACATCCAATAGCAAAGTTTCCTAAATTTACTAAACCAAGGGATTTAAGGGCATTATCTTTACCTAATATGCAATTCTATTACTGCTCAGCCCAGGTTGAAAATAAGTTGATTTTATGAACTGACATGATTGCTTATGGATCGATCTGGAGTTTTTAGTTTGCTATCCACATCCACTTAAATCTCTGCCCTTCATTAATCATTTTAAATAGATAACCTCTGATAAATAAGTTTATCGTTAACAATATTTTGTTGGTGAGGAGAGATGTGAAAATTATTTAAAAATTTCCATTGTCCTTCACTTCATATATCCTCTTTGAACATGGATCTCCATCTACAATTTAGAAACATTGGATTATTGGAAGGGAGCTTCAACAAAAATCTATTTTTTCCAAGATTAGGGCTGATTCGGAATATTCTTCAAATACATAATTTTATTGATTCTCTGTTAAATGAGAATGGGTACGTCTAAAGCTTTCAGAAGTGTACATTTTTTTACTCTCTGCTACCCATCTTAAAGGCAAGATGACTTTGAAGCCAATATGGGAACATGGTTTGAATGTGACCTTTAGTCCTGTAGACTGCAATGAGGTTTGCAACAGAATCTTTCCCAAATGTACCTCGATCTCTACACAGGAACAACATTTTTTACAATTACAATCACCTTCACGCCTTCTCAGGCAAAATGGCAGCGCTATGATTCAGATTGACACTTGTGCTATGTCTTGTGCTTCTTTCTGGTGTTATAAGTGTTCTTGTTATACAGTTTTGGTTACAGAAATTATCATGGGGAAACGACTCCTGTCTTTAATTTGCTGAAAGGCACTTCTGATACTGCCTTTTTGTGAAAGTCTTCTTCCACTGGACACCTATTGTGACGCCCAGGTGCCACTGGGCTCACCCATCTGACACCAATTCAGTCCTGATCACTCCCCGCTGCTAAAAGTGGCTCATGGGCGTCACAGTACGTGCATCTCCTTCTCACCACTGTGGCATTAAGGAAAAATAAATAAATAACGCATTCCAAAAAATACAAAAATTCTCACCTCGTTCATATATCTGTCCCGCAATTCTCCATGGAAGCTCTCAGATTTGTTAGCCAGTCTATGTGGGACTGTATGACTGGGAGGCCTGATGCCTGTTACTACCAACTCCTGGCCATAGTAAGAGGGCTTTTGGATCTCATGACCAAACGGCCTCACCTGAGGACTCCTTGGAATGAATGTGATGATTTTTGGACGCACATTTTTGGGCTTAATGCTCTTTTTCTCAGTCTCTGTTCTCTGTGGCTGTTGAGGAGGAATGGGTTTTGGGATACTGCTGTTCAGACAGCCCTTGGTGGAAGGCTTGGCACTGCTGATAACCTTTTGAGGGGAGACACTATGTTCCTCGCTTGGAGCTCTGCTGCTTGCTGTTTTTGCTGGAGATGAGAGGGTTTGCCTCCTGTTAGTCATGGTGAACCTGGGTGATGGGGGTGTGGCTGATCGGGAAGGACTTCCCCAAGGCTTTCTTTTCTCCAAGCTGGTTGGGCTTGCCCCACAAGTCCTTTCAAAAGAATTCTGTTTTTTATAGGTAGGTGGAACTGAGTGCGTGGCAGCAACTTTCTCGTTTGCTTTGGAAGGATTCTTTTTCAAATCCGTAAACTTGGGTTCTAAGCAGTAATGCCCATGAGAACTCTGCACAGCGCCAGTGGTACTGGACTGCTTGGAATCTTCTCCAATTCTCAGCTCACATGGATCTGGACCTGACCGCTTTTCTTGTGCTTCTACAAAAGGTGTCTTGGGCAAAATGGTAGAGCCATAATTCAGTTTGACACCTGTGCTGTATCTTGTGCTTATTTCAGCAGGAGTTGCTGACTGCTTGGAAATGCTG
Source organism: Denticeps clupeoides (assembly GCF_900700375.1). Classification (NCBI taxonomy): domain Eukaryota; kingdom Metazoa; phylum Chordata; class Actinopteri; order Clupeiformes; family Denticipitidae; genus Denticeps; species Denticeps clupeoides. Next base: position 2,236,305 of record NC_041719.1, on the reverse strand, counting down.
GGGTCTGCATTGGAGGCGAATGTTGGGTTCTCTTGTGTTTGGCTTGTGGACATTGTGGGAAGGCGAGAAAGGAAGACATTTTCCAAGCTGCCATTCTGGACCATGATTTGTGTAGCATGTGTAGTAGTAGTCTCTTCATTCCCTGGATGCGCCCCTTCCACACTGTTTTCAATGGTACAACAGCCTGATGTTGCTTCAGTGGCATTCAGACTTTTGGACAGATCTGCTACTTCTGCAGTTCCTGAAGCTTTTGCAAGTGCCTTGTCCTCTTCTGCTAAGTAGGCCTCCAGCTCCTGGCATTCGAGCATCTCAAACTCAGCCAGATCTGGGTCATCACACTGGGAAACTGTTCCCCAGACGATGATCCTGTCTTGCTCTTCTATACAAGACCGCAAAGGAGACAATGTCCTAAACCCTGCTGTCCCTTTCTTGTCCTCAACTTGGATCTTATTAGCATTAGCGTCTCCATCAGAGGACCTATTGTTGTTTCCAACCTCTTGGCCATCTTGTAGACTGGTGCCAAGTGAACTAACAAAGTCATCCGTCACACTCATGTTCCACACCACAATATTTCTCTCATAAATAAATCTTGCGTCAGATTAGGTTTTGAATTGGTGTTCTCAACAGTAGAGTGTCTCAATGCACAGTTGTTTCTGACCTGCGAAGAAAACAAATTTATATTTTCAAAAGTTCTATGGTTCACTGAAACAGTTCTAAATCTGGTAAAGGAAAAAGGAGAGTCAGGTAACATCCCATCCTTAGAAGAGAGCCATTTTAAACCTTTAAACCTTTAGACCACACTGAAAAGCTTTTTATTTCTGTCCTCGACATATGGTCCTAACTTCAGAAGACAGCAGTAGGTGCTTTTTGACTCACTGGGAGGTTTTATTTTTTCTCACGTCATCATGTGGCCAAGTATGGATATGAATAAAAGCTTTCCTAGTACCTTGAGAGATGGTGGTACCAGTGGAGCAGTGCTGCACGATCAGAGAGATCTGAGGTAGGAGGGTGTGACCCTTCCTTGGCTTTATAGACAAGCATCAGAATTTTGAACCTGGGCAGCAACAGGAAGCCAATGGGACGCCAATGGGCTCACCTGCTCCTGGATCAAAGACTTCCTCACAAACCGACCCCGGACAGGAAGAATGGGACCCCACAAGTGGGAGAACTTGTGGGAGATCAGTCGTGCTGCAGCGCTTTGTATGAGTTGTAGAGGTCGGATGGTGCCACAAATTTCGGAGCAATGTGCAACAATTTACAACTATTTTGCCATCTGCAAAGTACACACACACACACACACACATATACAGTGCATTTCCACATTTTATTATGCTACAGTCTTAGTCCAAATATTTTCTTCCTCAGAATTATACACACAACACCCATAATAATAAACATGAAAAAAGTTTACTTGATGTTTTGGCAAATTTATGATATTTTTAAAAAAATAAAACGAGAAATCACATATAATTATTTGCAGCCTTTGCTCAATACTTTGTCGATGCACCTTTGGCAGCAATTAAAGCCTCAAGTCTTTTTGAATATGATGCCAATGGCTTGGCACACCAATCCTTGTCCAGTTCGGCCCGTCCCTCTTTGCAGTACCTCTCAAGTTCCATCAGGTTGGATGGGAAGCGTTGGTGCACAGACATTTTAAGATCTCCAGAGATGTTCACCACCGTGAGCTGCCACCACCGTGCTTGGGCAAAGTATTGCAAGTGAAAGTGGGGTGATTGTCATTGTGAGACACTGCAGCACCACACATGGTGACACAACGAAACGTGTCCTCTGCTTTTAACCATCACCCTTGGTGAGCAGTGGGCACCATGACAGGCGCCCGGGGAGCAGTGTGGGGGGACGGTGCTTTGCTCAGTGGCACCTCAGTGGCACCTTGGCGGATCGGGATTCGAACCGGCAAATCTTCTGATTACGGGTTTGCTTCCTTCCTTAGTGATGGTTATGGCCTGGTGATGAGCGATGCCTGGTTTCCTCTGGCATTCATACCAGAGTTCAATCTTTGTCTCATCAGACCAGAGAATTTTGATTCTCGTGGTCTGAAAGTCCTTCCGCCATGTGCCATCCTTCTGGCCACTATACCATACAGGTCTGACTGGTGGATTGCTGCAGAGATGGTTGTCTTTCTAGAACGTTCTCCTCTGTCCACCGAGGACTTCTGCAGCTCTGACAGAGTGACCATCAGGTTCTTGATCACCTCCCTTACTAAAGCCCTTCTCTCCCAGCCAGCTCTAGGAAGAGTCCCAGATTTGAGTTTTCCCAGATTTGTGCCTGGAGACAATTCTATCTCAGAGGCCTACAGACATTTCCTTTGACTTCCTGCTTGTTTTGTGCTCTGACATGAAGTGTCAACTGTGGGACGTATATAGACTGGTGTGTGTCTTTCCAAGTCAGGTCCAAACACGTTTTCTCCTCAGGTGGACTCTGATTAAGGGGCAGTGGTGGCCTAACGGTTAAGGAAGCGGCCCCGTAATCAGAAGGTTGCCGGTTTGAATCCCGACCCACCGGTCATGGCTGCCCACTGTTCACTCAGGGTGATGGGATAAATGCAGAGGACAAATTTCACTGTGTGCACCGTGTGCTGTGCTGCTGTGTATCACGTGTGACAATCACTTCACTTTTAAGCTGCAGAAACATCTCTAGGATGATCAGGTGAAACAGGAGGCCCCTCAGCACAAATATGAGCTTCATGGCAAAGGCTGTGAATACTTAATTACATGTGCTTTCTCAGTTTTTTAGTTTTATTTTTAATAAATTTGCCAAAACTCCAAGTAAATGCCGTTCATGTTGTCATTATGGGGTGGAGACGAATTTAATCCATTTTGGAATAAGGCCGTAACATGAAAAAATGAATACTTGCCTGGTGCACTGTATGTTTCTGTACATAATTGCAACACTTTACCATCTCATTATGTATAATGCTTGACTGTACTGCATGTCCATAACTTCATATGTAGTGTTTAGCAGACATACTGGGATTTACCGTCTGCACTGTTGGTTAGATTGCACCGTTAAGTAGTCCCTATTGGGGTATCTGTAGCATCCTGCTTCAGAGCAGTGACAATAAAGGCATAACTAACCAACTAACTAACCAACTAACTTAACTAATCACCTGATTATAATCCTTTTTTTTAAAGCAGCAGGACAGTGTAGAGCTGCAACCTAGATTTGAGAATTGTAACATTCCGGTTAGGTCTGTGTGCGCAGTAGGAAACTGTAAAATGAAACCGCATATACTCCTTCTTTTTACATTAAATACACAGTACTGGAAATAACAGAATACATGAGAAGGTGAGTGTCATCATTATATTCATTTGATACCATTTCTTTTTTCAGATTTTGACATTTCTAGCCGATCCAGTTCAATACAGGTGAACACCAGGCTGGCTGAGCTGCGAAGATGAAGATTTAATGTTTCATGATGACAGAAGCGCAGAAATATCCGTCGGACATGAGACGGAATGCAGGGGAACGCCATCATCGGCGCTTAATGCGCATGTGCAGGCCCTCCGCGTTTCTACTGCCCTCACGCTGCAGCTATAGAGCCACAATGAACCGCGTCTTATAATAAAGCCTTTATAATAAAGCCTCGGAGCGCAGGACCCACCTTGCGGGCGCAGCCGGGGGGAGGATCGCATCGCTGAAGGTCCGCCGCAGCCTCCACCGCGTCAGCGGGCTGCAGCAGGGAGGCGTGGGAGGCCTACAGCGCCACCTGCCGGAGAGCACGGAAACACGGGCCATACCGACAAATAAATATGCAACGACGATAATTACATTTCTATTCACAGAATCAAAAACAGTCCAATAACAGAAAATACCAAAATACCGAAATGCACACAAACGAAACAAAATGTCACTATTTTACACTCATGTCCTTATTTATAGGCATCAGATCATAACCTGTTTCAGAACCATGTGAGAAAACCTGAATTTGAACCCCCTCTGTGTAGTTTTTTCTGTTCGGCCAGCAATGATCCAGAATGTACCACACACGTCATAAGATGCCAAAACCAAAAGTATTTCATTGTCATGACATCTCTTCACAATGCTTTGATTTATTTGCTTGTAACATTATGTAATAGTAAGAATTTCACTTTAAACCAGACATATCGCACTGAGTTAGTGAGTGTAACATTTACTACCACTGTCATCTAAACACAAAGAAATGTTCAAAAAGGAATATGAAACCAATAAATCCAAGAATTCCTTTGATAAAATAAAAATCCATAAAGCAAAAAAATTGCATTATAATGCGTTTACAGTCATGATATTGTGATCAGCCAGTTATCAGCTGCTCTATATCAGGGCCACACGAGCCCGCTCAGAAAACTATTAAAGGTCCCCTATAATTAATGGGTTTTTTTTTGCTTTTATATTGGTCTTAGTGTCCTCTAATTGTGTATCTAACGTCTTTTTCTGAAATTCAGCCTTGGTCCAGAATTACAGCCACTTTGATCCAGCTACCGTCTGTAGCTTTAAATGCTAATGAGGAGGAGAGAGGCAGGAAGAGGAGTAGAGCGGCCTATAGAAGTCATCAACACCATTCACCAACCACAATGTTTGACACATAGGCAGTCATATCAGCGTTTTTGCAGAAAAAATAAAATGAACCCATTGGTTCCCCTTATGATGTCTAACGTTTGAGCTGCCGCTCTCTCTGAACGGTAAAGCAGAATGACAAAAACCCTTTTTACACCTATCACCTATCACTGTGGGGCAGTGGTGGCCTAGTGGTTAAGGAAGCGGCCCCGTAATCAGAAAGTTGCCGGTTCGAATTCTGATCCGCCAAGGTGCCACTGCTCCCTGGGCGCCTGTCATGGCTGCCCACTGCTCACTCAGGGTGACGGTTAAATACAGAGGACAAATTTCACTGTGTGCACCGTGTGCTGTGCTGCTGTGTATCACATGTGACAATCACTTCACTTTAACTTTAACCATTTCTAGCCACTACAGGACCATAGATAGGTTAGGGGAACTCATATTAATGTTAGATAATCTCACAAAGTCACATTTTCATAACAGGGGACCTTTAAAACCTCATTTACTCCAGGCAACACATGCTACAGTTTAGAAGACAAATGCCATTTTTAAACACACTTGTGTACAACTGCTATTTTTTAATGTGTCTTGATAATAATAAAGATAAATTCCGCTTCCAACCTCTCTGCTCCACTCACATGCTCTGCTCATGAACAAAAACCAACATTGATAAAGCAAACCATGGCAAGAACATGCAAGAACCAATGAGAGGACATGAGAGAACAAGTGAAAGTGCCGTCCGAATTGATGGCACCGGGGTGATCAGGACTCTGTTAGACCAGGTAAGCTGAGGTGTGACATTTTGTAAACTGCTTCACTTGCTAACTATGATGTGACTGAAGTGAAAATGACAAGCTAATAAATGACCGTTTTGTATGTAAGTTATTGTAAAGTGTAAGTACTACAGATGCAGAATTAACGTGGATAAAATCCATAATATCTATTCAGCACTGCTCTGTGAATTTACAAAAATATCCATTAATGCGAACAATGGCATCCGGTAATGAGAAACAGGGTGGTCTTCTGGCCAAGGGAACGCGCACCAAGCTGAACTGAAAACCATGTTTAGATGAAGACACGTGTTGTTTATGTGTCACTGTCCTCCTCAACTACGCCATTCATCCTGTTGCAGAGGAAGACCTCCTTTTCTGGAGTCATCAGTTCACCACTTATGTGACGGATGCTGCTGTCAGTGTTAATCTTGGCTTCTGTGCTGTTCCTGATGCCGTAGGTGAAATAGATGATGAAGCCTGAGTGGTCACACAAAAGAAAAGTTTCAAAATGCACTACAGTTCAAATTTAAAATTTAATACAAACTCTGAGACTGAAACATGCAGAGTGAACCAACCGATAACCATCCAGAAGCTGAATCGGATCCATGTCCCTCTGCCCAGCTGCATCATGAGGTAGACGTTGATGAACATGCTGACTATCGGAAGGATTGGCAACAAGGGAACCTGCCAGGAACAACACACTGTGATGAAATCTTTCATTTATTCCAAAAGCCTGGAACATACAGTCTTGGCCAAAGTTTTGAGAATGATACAATTACTGGTTTTCACAAAGTTTTTTTTTTTTTTTTTTTAAATCTTTTTGTCAGTTGTTTCTGTGGTGTATTGAATTATAATTACAAGCATTTTATAAGTTTTAAAAGGCTTTGACAATTACATCAAGTTTGTGCAGTGTGTGCAGTGTTGATATTATAAATGAATATACCCACTGCACAAGCAACGTCTTTTCAGTTCATCTTTCCATGTCTGCTGTTGTTCCACTGACTGTGACGCCAGACTTTGACGTCTTCTGAATGTCTAGTATTTACATCCACAGAAGCTCAAAATGGGGTAATTGTAAACCTCTTTTCTACGTAAAATGCAATCTCATTTTATATAAGATTTATTTTGTAATTTATGACAAATATCAACATTGTTAATATTATTAATTAATATGAATATCTATTATTGTTTTATATTAAACATCATATATGTAACCAGGTGATTTATATTATAAGCATTAAAACTTGGTTGGTACAATGAAATAATAGACGTAGGTAAGGTGGTAGGAAAAATTAGGTGAGGTGGTAGGAAAAAATTAGATAAGGTGGTAGGAAAAAATTAGGTAAGGTTGTAGGGAAAAATAGGTAAGGTGGTAGAAAAAATTAGGTGAGGTGGTAGGAAAAAATTAGATAAGGTGGTAGGAAAAAATTAGGTAAGGTTTGTCGGAACCAAGTAGGTAAGGTGGTCGCCCCCCATAGTGCGGTGGTCGCCCCCCCTTCGGTGCGGTGGTCGCCCCCCCTCGGTGCGGTCGTCGGCCCCCCTCGGTCCGGTGGTCGGCCCCCCTTCGGTCCGGTGGTCGCCCCCCTCGTGCGGTGGTCGCCCCCCCTTCGGTGCTGTGGTCGCCCCCCCTCGTGCGGTGGTCGCCCCTCCTCTGTTGAAGTGCTAGAAAAATAGTAAGATGGTAGAAACAAAATTAGGTAAGGTGGTAGGAATAAAATTAGGTGAGGTGGTAGAAAAAAATTAGATAAGGTGGTAGAAAAAAATTAGGTGAGGTGGTAGGAAAAAATTAGGTAAGGTGGTAGAAAAAAATTAGGTGAGGTGGTAGGAAAAAATAGGTAAGGTTGTGGGAAAAAATAGGTAAGGTGGTAGAAAAAAATTAGGTAAGATCTTCATACCATTCTGGAGTATATGTACATTGCCATAATAAAAATGGAAGCAGCAAACTTTGTGAAAATCAGTACTTGTGTCATACTCAAAAGTTTTGACGATGACTGTAGACCCATACTTCCCATGTATGAAGCCATGGATTAATTAGGAGGCCAGCGTTAAGAGGACCTAAGCAACCTAGAAGCACCAAATGTGTGTGACCAACATGCTGTTTATTAACATGCTGAATAAACTTTTCAAGTGAAAGGTGGTTCAGTGCAGATGGATGAATAAAGTATGAATTCCATTGCAGTGCTGCACTGGTCAGTTATGTGGCATATAACAGGGCCGTCGCCAGTAATCATATTACCTTTCAGCAGAGATTTTATAAATCTGATTGACCAAACCAAAATTCATCAGATCCTCCAGATGATTTATGGTGGTTTTAGTTTAATTTTTACAATGGTGTTTATGATCTCTTCTGACAGAATGAAACACGAACCTTGAAGGACAGCTTGGTCCTGCTTTCCGGCTGACGCCCAATCACCATGATGATGGGCAGGCAGAGGAGCACCAAGATGCTGATGGCTATTACTGACCACGTGGTGGAGCCACCATGGACAGCCAGAACACAGATTGCACACACCAGCAGCCCTGAAGAGAGAGGGGTGTGGGTGTGGCTACTCTTATCCATTCCTGAAAATCTACAGTCTGACCATCCGAGTCTAAGTGCACAATTCATGTATGATTGGTAACAAAGGACAACATAGGATCTTCACATGTTTGTTGGTATCTCACCCAGAATACTAGTGCAGATGTTGACTGCAGTACCAGAGAGCTCTGATGGGTCGGTATTTTTTGGAAAGAGAAGGTTCTGGAAAGTAAAACTCTCCTGAGCAGGAAGGATCACTGTACTTGGCTCACTGATGAACTCGTCGTCCTGCAAAGCAGCCTGGTATGGCAGGACAGTGCTGGGCTGCTCAGGCTGATATCTGTTTTTATCACATAAAAACAAAGAATTCAAAAAAGAAACAATCAGATAAATGTAACATCCAGATTGTACATAACCATGAAAATCTTAATGTCCAAGTTGTTACATAACCATAAAAACGTAACTTCCAGATTGCTAAATAACTATGAAAACGTAACTTCCAGATTGTTACAGAAACATGAAAACGTTACAGTTGCTGCATTGTGCTGAAAAATTTTATTAATCAGAAACTGAATGAAAATGGAACATAGAGCATTCTGTACTGTGATTCCACCTGTTCATAGAAACTGAGAAATTTTATATTAATCTTGGATTAGGCTGTTCATTCAGCAGCTAATGGGCACATGACTTTATGACCATAAATAGCTTATCATGGACAGGGGTTTAATACCCCTGTAGGATGGTAGCAGCCTAGCGGGTAACACACTCGCCTATGAACCAGAAGACCCAGGTTCAGACCCCACTTACTACCATTGTGTCCCTGAGCAGGACATTTAACCCTGAGTGTCTCCAGGGGGGGACTGTCCCTGTAACTACTGATTGTAAGTCTAGTAAATGCCGTAAATGTAAATACAAATGAAAGGTCCACACAATGATACATGTTGGCCGAATCATGTCGACCGAATGATATTTACCAAATGTTGACCGAATATCATAATCATGATATTGTGATATATTTAATTTGCCATCTATGTTTTGAATTTTTGGGTCAGTTTCCCGTTCAAATAAGTTCAACCGCTTTTCTCCTCTGCTTTGCATCTTCTGTAATGGTCTGTTAAATCTCACTGAAGAATTCTGGGCTTTCTTTTTTATGCTTAATAGTAACTCCAGTAACATGATTTTGTTCATAATAACATGGAAACTACAGTAACTTACACTGCAATGCATGATACTGAATCAATAGTGAGAAATGAATCATCATGAAGTGTCAGTAGAACATGTCTGGGGAGAAGTTTACGGGACGGACCTGAGAATCAGGACACAAGCAGCCACCAGAGTGTATGCCAGCAGAGTTCCAATAGACATGAGATCAACCAGGTCCTTCAGATCGAAAAGGAACGCCATGACGGCTGCAGGGCAGAAAGGAAGAACCGTCAATTTCCACCAACGCAACCCTGTTCTGAAGGACATGGGCATCGGCTCAAAATCACAGTTCGCACTTATTATCATGACACATATAACCAAGGACTGAAAACAGCAAAATCCCCAAACCATTGCTGTCTGATTCAGATGAGTGCTCCAGTCTGGAATACTCTGGAATTCGAGACCATACACTGCCCCCTCTCTCCAAACATTTCCAAACATTGCTCTCCTCTCATCTTACTGGACATGGTGGCAACAATTGGCTTCTCCCTCTCATGATAGAAATGAGAAGAGCAGCCATAGCATAAATAATGCATGGCACCCAGGAGACTATACAAGATTCATCATCATCAAATCTAAAACCAAGTCAAACCATTGAAGTATAAACTGCAGAAGAACAGACAACTGGGCTTTTAGGTCACCGTCCTGAAATATCCAGACTGCTCCTACATCCATGCAGGGAAGAGAGGAAGCTGCAGTATTACTGGAACAAGCCTCACCTGCCACAAGGCCTGAAGTTAGAGTGGCTGTTACCGGGGTTTGGGTTCTGGGGCTGATTCTGGCCAGGAATTTAAAGAGAAGGCCGTCGTCTGCCATCGCCCAGATCACCCTAGGCATCGGAAACATTGAGCCTAGTAGACTAGTGGAAGAGAGAGATAGATAGAGAGAGAAACACACTCTATTAGAGCAATTGTGTTGTGTAATGTGTTAGTTTCGTCCAGATTTATAAATATAAAATATTTTCTGTGCATCATCATCATTTTATATCTGCAGCATATTGTGGAGCATTCAGTCCTGCTGAAATTGGTGTATAAGCCTCAATACTCTACTGCAGTGGGTGAAACACGACTCAATAAACTGGGCAAAATCCAGTTGGAAAAGGAAGAGAAACAGTACGCTGTACTCTGGCTGGCTAGAAAAATCATGATATGGGATGGACGTGGGGAAGCAGAAGATCTAGTGAGCTACAGGACAGGTAAAGGCTGTCTGCTAACTGCAAAAAGCACAGAGGAGAAACATTAACACGGAATTCAGACGAAATGGTGGGCGCTCACCTGGTAGAAAGGGCACAGAGGGACCCCACCGCCACAGCGTAGGTGGCACCTTCCCAGCCTACGTACTTAAAGGCCACCGGCAAAGGGCTGTTCTTGTCCAACAGGTAGTACGGCATCATCAGGGTGAGTGCTGCGGATACGCCAAAATACGCCACAAAGCAGACGAGAAGAGAGGCCACAATGCCTGTAGGGATGGCCCTCTGGGGGTTTTTCACTTCTTCACCTACGTACACACACACACACAAATTCATCTGATTCCATGTAGAAATGATGTTTTCAGGAATGCAATATTACACTTTTTAATTGCCACCTTTGGGAGGTGAATGTCATGAATGTCATGCCCTATTTGATTAGTCGAGAGAGACTGACTGAACCAGACAGTAACTGGGACAACGGTAACCCGCGGAAACGGTGGATCAGGTTTGGGGTAATTATATCGGGATGAAAAGATAAAAAGGCCTGGGACTGGACAGATTTTGTACACATGGGTTGAACGGGTGGTGATACATGCCCCTGTAGATATTGCCCCTGTGTAACACTCTCTGTAACGCCGCACATCAAAAGCAATTTATTAAATAATTTAACATTTAAGTAGTCATTGCAAATGTGTTCCAGGCTTTAATGAAAATAAATGTTAAAATGAATTGAGAAATAGTCCTAATACTTGATGTAGTCCAGTCATAGGAGCCTTCAGTTGCCTTCACTCACCTGTAGTGGCGATGCAGTCAAAGCCCACAAAGGCGTAGAAGCAGGTGGCAGCGCCAGACAAGACCCCCGCAAAGTCAAATGGCATAAAGCCGCCAGCGCCAATTTCCTCCGGTTTCTGCCCTGAGCCACTGACAGAGACAGCAGCGAAGACTCAGGGACAGAACTACAGAAATGTGCATTAAAAAGACTCCATTGCAGACATTGTTCATGTTGTAAATGTGCTGGAAATGGTTGTTAATGACGGGTTATTATAAAACCATTTTCAGTGAGAGCAGTTGCTAGTAGCATGCCCCAGTAAGTGGTGCTGCTAGGCCACCTCTGACCTGGTGGCCTAGCGGTTAAGGAAGTTTGCCGGTTCGAATCCCGATCCACCAAGGTGCCACTGAGGTACCACTGAGCAAAGCACCGTCCCCACACACTGCTCCCCGGGCGCCAGTCATGGCTGCCCACTGCTCACTCAGGGTGATGGGTTAAATGGAGAGGACACATTTCACTGTGTGTACCATGTGCTGTGCTGCTGTGTATCACATGTGACAATCACTTCACTTTAACTAGAGTGTATGAAGTATGTGTCTATATAAACCTATGTATATACAGGACAGACCAAAGGTTTTGACACACCTTCTCATTCAATGTGTTTTCTTTATTTTCGTGACCATTTACGTTGGTAGATTCTCACTGAAGGCATCAAAACTATGAATGAACACATGTGGAGTTATGAACTTAACAAAAAGTGGAGACCTGGTCTCCACAGTCACCGGACCTGAACCCAATCCAGATGGTTTGGGGTGAGCTGGACCCCAACAAGTGCTGAACACCTCTGGGAACTCCTTCAAGACTGTTGGAGAAGCATTTCAGGTGACGACCTCTTGAAGCTCATCGAGAGAATGCCAAGAGTGTGCAAAGCAGTAATCAGAGCAAAGAAACTAGAATATAAAACATCTTTTCACTTATTTCACCTTTTTTTGTACATAAATCCACATGTGTTCATTCATAGTTCTGATGCCTTCAGTGAGAATCTACCAACGTAAATTGTCACGAAAATAAAGAAAACACATTGAATGAGAAGGTGTCCAAACTTTTGTAATGTATGTATGTATAAGTTACATATGTTATATGAAGTGAAAGTGAAAGTTCAAACCCATTTCATGTTTTAAACAGAAAACCCAGGACACTTGTAAATGACATTTTAGGATGGTAGCGTTCCTGTTACTGGGACACTGTTACAGGGACACTACTGTAACTCACTTAGTGCTGTTGAGAACTTCACCAGGAACAACATTCCAGTTCTTCAAGCTTCCTTTAACCAGCCCGGACACCACCACGAAGAGCAAGACCAGCACATTGATGCAGGTGAAGACCTTATTGATCACAGCCGACTCCTTCACCCCAAATGCAAGAAGACCTGAAAGGGAGATTCCAGCATCAGGACCACAACACATTTTCACATTTTCTGCCTGGATCTATGTCTCGTTACGATCAGGGGTTTGTAAAGGGATTGTAATATTCACGTGTTCTCCACCACTGAATCTATCTAGCTAAAATATAAAGAAAATAAAGTGAAGTGACTGTCACACCACCGTGTGCTGTGCTGCTGTTTATCACATGTGACAATCACATGTGACAATCACACATGTGACAATGACATCACATGTGACAATCACACATTGAAGTTTGTCCTCTGCCAAGTTTGTCCTCTGCCATGACAGGCGCCTGGGGAGCAGTGTGTGGGGACGGTGCTTTGCTCAGTGGCACCTCAGTGGTCACCACTGCCCACTTAAACAAGCTATCTTGTTTAAGTTTAGATCTCATAGATTCTTTGATCTCTGTCCCATGAAGCTGCTTTTGAATATTTGTGGGAAAATATGATGGGTTGAACTCCTATTTATTTTTGGGTTGAATATTGGCACAGCAGAACTTTTTTTTTTTTTTATATTAAAGAGTGTGCTGGGTACACTGAAATCTTGACATTCTCAACATGTAGGACTAGAAACCAATTCACAGTTACAATCGTGGATCCTTCAACAAATGCCCAGATGGAATAAGAGCTGCTCTTTGCTCTATGATCCGTATGAATAGTGACGTTCCTTCATGTCACTTCTGCTTCCTGTTCCGTCTCACCTGTTAAAGTCAGGATGATGAGAACTGCGAAGATGTCCGGGTACGCTGCCAAGATGCCCGGGGCATTCATGGTCAGGTGCTGCCTGCAGAATGGCTCGATGTGGTGCCCAATCAGTTCGTCAAATGTGGCGCTCCACGCCCGCGCCACGCTAGATGTCCCTGGTCAACATCAACAAGAACGTATCGCACCTACCGATTCCGACAAATATACAATATGCAAATATACAGTACAACAAATCAATCAGTCCAACTGCTTAATTGCTTGTAACTGTGCAGCTTCACTGTATGTTAAAGTGTAATAACACACAGTAACAGTTAATTACCATAATTAAGATTAAAAATGAGTGGAGGTATATGGAAGTGCAAATAATGCTTGATAGCATTTGATAATGATAAAGGGGTCTACCATGTTCAATGTCAAAGTGAACTTTGAACTTTGCAGGACACTTGTACTGTGTAGTACATACAAAAGGTAACAGGCCTAGACTTTTTGGAAGCCCCCAATCCGCCAACTTAATGAAAGTTGCATTTTACATGAAATGGTTATTGAATATTATCTCACAGTTTTATCTGACAGACAGGATTTGTTGGAAACTCACCAATGACGTAGGCGAGGATGAGGTTCCAGCCAGTGATAAAGGCCCAAAGTTCCCCCACGGTGACGTAGCTGTAGAGGTACGCAGATCCTGTCCTGGGCACACGGGCACCGAACTCCGCGTAACAAAGACCAGCCATGACCGATGCCACGGCCGCAATGAGGAAGGACAGGATGATGGCAGGACCCGCGGCCTCCCGGGCCACTGCGCCGGCCAGCACATAAACCCCTGCACCGAGCGTGCTGCCGATGCCAAGCGCAACCAGATCCAGCGTGCCGAGACAGCGGGACAGTCGAGACTCTGTCCTGCCGCAGTCCACCGCCTTCACCCGGAGCAGCTGCCGCCCGACGTCCTGCAACGCGCCCAGAACCATGGCGTCCGGATCAAGGCCCTGGCAGGGGGCAGCAAGGAGGACACACAAATTACCACACAACGGCGCACTTGTAACGAGTCTCACGATGTCCCGGTGGAGGTTTCGTCACGCTTGCATCTGCCGGCACACTATCTGCCCGTCACCGGCAGGTTTTGGAGAGACGAACGTTCTGATGCTGAAGGATTTGTGTTTAGATTTGTATGTTTTTTTATTGCTATTCAGTCTGTAATTTTAAGACATATAATTTCCTTTTGAAAAACATTACATTACATACATTTACAGCATTTATCAGACGCCCTTATCCAGAGCGACTTACAATCAGTAGTTACAGGGACAGTCCCCCCCTGGAGCAACTTAGGGTTTAGTAAGTGGGATTCGAACCCGGGTCTTCTGGTTCATAGGCGAGTGTGTTACCCTCTAGGCTACTACCACCATTAATTCACATCAGCGTAATTGAAAGTGAAGCGATTGTCATTGTGAAACACAGCAGCGCAGCACACGGTGACACGGTGAAACGGGTCCTCTGTATTTAACCATCACCCTTGGTGAGGAGCGAGCAGCCGTGACAGGACTCGAACCGGCAACCTCCTGACTACGGGTCCACATCCTTCCCCACTGAGCCACCGCTGCCCCTCATTACTACCATATGGATAGTAAAAAAAAAAAAAAAGAAAGAAAAGAAACCACTTGTGTCTCACTCACAGAACGAAGGCTCCTTCAATATCAGACTGAACGCTGTTCAGTGCCAGACGCGCCTTGGCTCCAGGCTTCAGTTTATAAAAAGGCGTCCAAAAATCACGCCTGGCTGCCGAGCAGACGGACTCCAAATGCCAGGCTGGCCACAGGCCATTCACAGTGTCACACTGCGAATAGAAACTGTCCGGTCACGTGACACAGCAGCTGTGATGACGGCACGCACACACCCCCCTCACGCAACACACGACCCGTGTCAGGGTCGCCCTGGCCTGCAAGATTCCGCACGTGAGCCCCAATGTACAGGGGCGTTCCAAATTATTACACTGATTATCATTTCCATTCGTCCCTCGTCTCACCATGCTTTCAGAAGTCAATGCGTTACGCTTCCATGGGGGTTTGAGCGATGACCTTTTTAGCTGAAGTCGCTGATAGAAAAAAACTGTGTGATCTGTTTGAACATGTGTTGATCAGGCAAAGACAGAATATTAAAAAATGATCTGATGTCCAGACAACAAACCCACATGATAAAATCTGCAGTGTTCTCAATAACAGCCCTGGATGCATTTAGAGAGTATGGAAGAGGCTGTGTCTTCAAATGAAAATGCAATGCAGACAAAGTTATGACTTATTATGAAAACCCGCCGTCAGAAATGCAACCAGGTAACATTTGAACCTGTTCCAGCAGGGCTCCAGTCTGCGGGTTAAAGAAAGTAACAAACGTTTCACCAATGTCAGACTGACTACCTGACTATCAGAATTCTTCTTCTTCTTCTACAAAAAAAAAAATGCTTGTAATAAATCTGCACGTGTGTTTTTGGTCTTGGACAGGATAATGTGAACAAGGATTAATATGATGTTACCAGACTGGACAATTTGGAAATTGAAATGTAATAAGATTTAGGAAATTGTCATCATACTCCAGTTGCATCATCATTACACTGGCTGCCTTTGAAATTGGGTTTTAAATGTTATATTTAAAGTTTTTTTAAAGCCTACATAACTGCTGGAGCTCATTTGAGGTCACCTGATTTCATTTTTAAAAGTGAATCTTAACAGAAGGGGATTTGATTAAAAATGCATGACCAGTGCAAACAAAGAGCATGGCCTGATGCCACCACAAAACACACACACACACACACACACATTTCTCCATAAGGCTTCTCTCGTGGAGATAATTTATAGACTTGTGGGCGGTGGACGAGTCTCTCCCCTCTCCTCCACCAATCAGGAGACAGAGCAACAGTTCTGATCAAGGGCAGATCACATGATGGAATCTGAAGCCATTGGGAATGTCAATCACATGAAGCACTGCTGTGGGCACCATCAATTCCGACTGATGATCCAGAAATGGCTGTGAGTTCCTGCTGAATATCTGTGGGTACAGCATGGTATCTCTAAAAGAACAGATGCTTATCGACTCTGATCTTGGACCTGAACTGCCAAGGTGCCACTGAGGTCCCCTTGATCAAGGTACCAAGGTACTAATCAAGGCTGCCCACTGCTCAGTAAGAGTGACGGTGAAATGCAGATGACACATTTCACTGCGTCACAGTGTGCTGTGCCGCAGTGTTTCACTCTCGCCGCACTGAATACTGAGTAAAGCAAAGATGTTGCCAGCTGGGGCAGTGGTGGCCGAATCCTGAACCGCCAAGGTGCCACTGAGGTGCCACTGAGCAATGTACTGTCCCCAGGGACAGGAAAGACATGGACAAAATGTTCAGTAAAGGTAAAGATTTAAAAAACAAAAAAAGAATAAAATAAGAGAGAATGTGCAGCAATTTGAATTAAACCAGGGGTCGAATAAAACAGAAAATATTTAAGACTACATAGTAAAAGAGTTAAGAAGAGACTGCATAAGAAGCCTCATAAAACACGACATCAGAACACCGTATTAGAACCACCTCACGCTGGGTTAAAAGCCAGGGTGTAAAAGTGAGTTTTTAAACGAGATTTAAACCCAGCGACTGACGGCGCCTGTAGTAGGTCTGACAAATAGGCTGCAGCCGAGCCGTTCAGTGACTTTAAACTAAAATAAAATCATTTTAAATTGGACTCTAAAAGAGACAGGGAGCCAGACAAGATTGGGGTTATGTGATCTCACCTGTTTGTACAAGTGACAAAACCTGCAGTTGCATTTTGTACTAATTGAAGGTGAGCTAGAGATGTCTGGCTAGAGATGTCCAGAGATGCCAAGAAGCGATGAATGACAGAAGTCAAGGCGGGGCGTAATGAAAGAGCGAATCACCGCTTCCAAATTTCATTTGGAAAGAACTGGCTGGACTGGCGCCTCAGCTGAAAAAAAAAGCACGATTTTACAATATTGTTAACCTGTGCTTCCATTTGTTAGAGCCTAGTCCATTTTAACTAGGTTTGTAATCAATAATTTTTCACAAAGGGCTGGGGAAGCGAGGTCAATACGGGGGTCACCAGAAAGCATACATTCTGTCTTATGTTTAATAAACTTTATTCATGATATCAAGCTTCTGCGCCTCCTTCCCCATACGACCCTACATAATGACAACCTGCAATAGCTCTTCATGAAAAACCTACATACAACAACACATACACGTTTTTTGTGACACAGCGGTGAGAATCTGGCAAACCCTTAATAATAATATTAGTAATCATAATATCAACATACTTTACAAGAACAACATTTATTTCTCATACAGCCCATAATCACATACAGTATGTTGACACCCAACACCCTGAGGAGGAGCTGGAGATTTTCGGAGCGTTGAGATCATTGATGAAATAACTGCAGTGCTGAGGAACAGGGATGGGCAGAGGGTGGGAGTGTAAGAATCCAGATGAAAGACTGATGGTGCTGAAGTAATGTAATACCAGTAGAGAGCAGCACTGGTCTGGTGTTTTAATACCAGGTCCAAACATCCACAGTTCGGTTCTGCAGAAGCCAAAATCCCAATACCATCTTTATAATAACATTATTATGCTTAACAAATCTAGTCAGCTCTCAAATGTTTTTATCACTCAAATACAGTAAGAAGTTACGAATTATTTAAACACTTTAATTAGACAATGTGTTTGAGAAATTCGGTTATAGTTTTATTATCATTAGTCAAATTGAATCAGTTCCTTGGCATCCATAGACCTCTGGTTGACATATTGAGTTTGCATCACACTCACATAAAATGAGAGGAAGAGCAGGATTACCCAGGAGGCACCAGGAGAACTAAAATTAAAAATCCCATTTCACCACATGGAGATGGTACCTGCCTTTTTTTTTTTTTTTACATTTACATTAAAACTCAACTCTCTGGCAGATTTATTTATGCAAAGAGCTTCTCTTTCTGCTGCTGGAGAGCCGAGAAGAGCATCTGTCCCCAGGTGCTTCTGGTTCTAAATCAGAAGGTGAAGTGACGTGTTCTGCACATTTCTGGTGAAGCTCGAGGAGTGAACTTCAGGAATACCAATGTGTGTTGTTTTTTTAAACCCCCCTCTCATCCGCAGGGGAAACCGATCAAACCACAGCATATGGTGCACAGCTCCAATTTGGCTGCAGTGGAATGCAATCAAAGTGAATTAGAGCAAGTTGCTGGTGAATCACTCACAAGAGGCACTGAGCAAGGAGCCGTCCATGATGGGCCAGTGGTGGCCTCTCAGGTAAGGAAACGGACATGTAATCAGAAGGTTGCCGGTTCGAGTCACCGCCAAGGTGCCACTGAGGTCTCCTTGATGAAGTGTGTCTGATATAAATTTTTTCAATAATTAGCTATAACATTAGGACCGGGGGATTATTTTTTTGCAATGACATTATTACGAAGCAGCAAGGGACCATTTTGTCCTTGAGGTTGATGTGTTGGAAGCAGAAAAAATGGGCAAGAGTGAAGAGTTAACCGATTTTACAACAATTAGCGTAAGAAATCTGAACCACTGTAGCAACCAGGTGTAAACGTGATCTAAATTATGTCATGTCTGTTCTGATAAAACTAAAATGCGAGCAACTGCTTTCAACTCAGAAAATTTGAATCAGGGGGGTCTTCATACCCACCCCTGGTCCAAACCCAGACCCCTGTTTTTAAATGAGAAGTTAAAATCTTGGCAACCCTGCTGGGCAAAATGTATCTGGACATGTTGTGTGATCTTCTGATCTTATTTTGACCAAAAATTTATGTGTGAATGAAATGATCTGTGAAACGAATAGATGGGGAGTCCCACAGCAAGTATTAATTGATCCATGTTTTCTCGTCCACGCCATTTTTCTACTTCTACAGTAAAGCATCTACAGAAGTCACACATAGTGACTTAAATGAACTGGGCTCCATCAGAATAATTTACACGAGATAAATACATTTTTTCTACCTATTGCTTTCAGCTCTTTGTTTTGCCAATTTATTTGCTCTTTAATGGTCAGCACATCAACAGGGAAACAAGATGAACTTCACCTAAATATTTAAAGAAGATGCAGTCATCACACAGCGATTTATTAATAATAAAAATGATGTTGCATGTTCAGAAGAATATTGTATTTATTCAAGCTCTCTGTGAAGTGCAGTTTAGGCAGTAAGTGTAAATAAATACAGTTGCTGTACAGTTTACAACCTGGATCAGACAGTGGGTGTGGTCAACACAGGCTCATCAGTAGTAAACACGTTCCACATGTGTCTTGTCAACAGCACAATTTACAACTGCACGTTATTTTTTCAAATTTATAGCGGACCAGGCTCAACAACTAGGTTTAGACCAGTGATCCTGGAGAGCCACTTGCTAGAGCATTCTAGCCTCCGCCCACATTGTGTGCCTACTGAAAATGTTCAGGTAGGTGAACAATGGGATGCCACATCAAAACTAAATACACGTTATAGTGAGCATCAAAAGCAAGTCAACATATAAACCCAAACAGATGGAAACAGAGGATAAGAACTGTGAAGACTCTTGTGTTTGGCACTGATGAGTTCGGAGGGTCTTCAGAATCCATCCAATGGTTTCAGTAGCAGTAATCAATTTCCTCATTGGCAAGTACAATAGCCGTCCTGCAGGGAATGTAGACCTGAGCGAGACAGAGAGAGAGCGATTTTAATTAGAAGATAATTCACGAATTGCATGGACACCATTTCAGCCTCTCCCAGGCATTTGAGGAGCCCCAAAACACAGCAGCGGCACCACAGCAGAGAAAAAGCCCCCAGAGCAAAGATGCTGGACATGGAACATGCACTTGCTGTGTGACAAGGGTTTCTATCGCCATAAATGACGGCCTCCATATAAGCTCCTCCCATCAGGCAACACAAAGAGATTGAACAATTGTGCATTGATAAGTCTCCAAAAATTCTCACCTTGCATCTCGCATATTGTGGCATAACAGCCTCTAGGTGGCTGAATGGACGCCGAAAGAAAACTCACGGCGAGTTTATGGTTGTCGTGCTTTACCCACCACTGTCTGGCAGATGCTCGAGGGGAAATGGTGTCCATGCTGAATTACGTTATGTTTCCATACCTCCCCAATGCTGCATGGAGCAACATGGAGCAACAACAAAATACCAGTACATGTCACTCTATCAGCAGGTCATATTCAGGAATTACAATAATCATGATTCAATAATCATTCAAAAGGCTGATAATGAATTCCATGTCACATGGTGCTTCAGAAATTTGTATCCTGGTATAAGGCACCAGAACCAGAAAGCCCCACCCCAGTCCCCAATGTGCTTTGTTACTCTGTTAGCGCATAAATAAAGCGATGGCACTCAGATCACAGAAGCTGGAGGCATTTGATCATCGCTGAGAAGCATCTCAGAATTTGGTGTGAATCTCAAGAGATCTAAAGCCTCTTTTTACACGTGGCATCCTGGAGACGGAACATTTCATATCATGTCAGGACCTTGGAGCCCAGAACTTTCTCTTCCTGTTAGCTGTTTCCTAGATGGTCGACTATATAATCATCATTTGAGGTGAAGCCCAAAATAATGGCACATGACCAACGGTCCAATGGAGCCAGGGCACAGATGAAATGGCAGTGTGACACCAGGTGAGGATTGTCCTGCAGCCAGGATCATAAGCATAAATACATGAACTGCCATTGGTTTGAGGTGCATGAACATCATGCACATTTACAAGGTCATGTAAATGTTGAACACCATCAGGAAGGTGACCATGGGTGCTGATCCTGTAATACAAGTATCATGACTAATACTATCCAGCATCCATCCACACCTATCCACCTGCAAGATAGGTGTCCATACCTGCATAGAGTAGGACCGCTCGTTGAAGGGCAGTGGCTCAGTGAAGAACTCTGTGCTGTGATCCAGGCGTCCATGACCCCCATACTGGACCGCATCTGAATCCAACTTTATGGTGTACCTTGGAGAACTTGGAGTTAAGGAGTAAAAGCTCAATCATCATCGCCACAAAACCAAATGAGGAACAGCTATGAGAGAACAGCTGGGACGCGGGCATTTTCATTCTGGAGCAGTTATACTACTCTGAATAAATCTTTAGGCAGGACCTCACGACAAATAGAGAAATGGCCGACTACATATGAAAAATTCAAAATGAGGTGACTTTTGAAGACATACCACTACTATAACTGCAATAACGGACACACAAATATCAAATAAATAATTTCATTCGTAATGATCATTCTCTTCCCACGATCAATCCCAGTTTAGAACATACAAATTATTATTATATATTTCATGGATGAGTGATTCATTTTTCACCATTCTAAATCTGTGATCCTTTCGTTTGAATTGATGAACGTGCTCCTTGTTCCTCTGCTGAAAGCAGCGAAACGTAGGTGCTGGGATGAATGAAAAATTGTTCACATCATCTTGTTCACCTCGCTGTGCCTCTGAGTTCCACTTTCATCTGTCTTCCCCAATAATTGGTTCCTCTGTTTCTTCTGGCCCTTGTTTGTGGTGAGGGGTCTTGGAGCTTGAAACTCACACCGTTTACCCCCCCTTCTCACGCACACACTCACACACACTTTTTCTATTTTAACAACTGCCTCTGCTCGTGGCTCTCAGATATTTTCCTGGCTGTCCTCCCCCTCTCATCCTCAACCAGCGGGAAGACATCTTGTTAGACATCAAACGCTCACTGGCAGGAGGAACCCGGGCAGAAAATTAAAGAGAAGCAGAAGTTGTAAATGCACCCGCTGGAAAAAGAACTTCTCGTCTATGGATAATTTGAGTGTCTGGTGTTCAGACGTCACCTCTGACACATAAACTGGTCCTTTCTAAAGCTGTGATCCAGTCAAAAACTTTATGCTAAATGTAACATACAGGTCAGTGGTCAAGAAGACAAGGTGGAAGAGCGAAATCCAGCTGGAATAAGAGCAGTATGTTGTACTTAAGTAGTACTTTTAGTGGGGCAGTGGTGGCCGAGCGGTTAAGGAAGTGGTCCCATTTTCAGAAGGTTGCCATTTTTTTACATTTACATTTACAGCATTTATCAGACGCCCTTATCCAGAGCGACTTACAATCAGTATTTACAGGGACAGTCCCCCTGGAGCAACTTAGGGTTAAGTGTCTTGCTCAGGGACACAATGGTAGTAAGTGGGATTCGAACCCGGGTCTTCTGGTTCATAGGCGAGTGTGTTACCCACTAGGCTACTACTACCCCTGCCATTTCAAATCCCGATCCACCAAGGTGCCACTGAGGTGACACCGAGCAAAGCACCGTCCCCACACACTGGTCCCCGGGCGTCTGTCATGGCTGCCCACCGCCCTCTCAGGGTGATGGTTAAATGCAGAGGACAAATTTCAATGTGTCCCCGTGTGCTGTGCTGCTGTGCATCACAATGACAATCACTTCACTTTCACTTTCACAAGTAAAGCACAACCCTGAACTTTGGGGGGACCAGCAGCTTGTCTGAGGATTCGATTTTATTTTGGTCCACGTCGCCATTACATGTCCTGCAGGAGGTATTTTGAAGACATGAAGGATACTTCCCAGGAGCCCCTACTCCCACGCGGTAGCCGCTATAGCTGTTGCTGGGGTGGAAGTTGAAAATGAAGAGGACGTTGGCCCGTTCAAACACAATGACCTTGTCCCCTTCATGCTTGGCACTGACGAACGCCTGCATGAGAATGAAAGCAGCGTTGACAAATGCGCTGACTTCTGACAAACATGAAACGACTACAACATTTACATTTACATTTATAGCATTTACCAGACACCCTTATCCAGAGTGACTTACAATCAGTAGTTACAGGGACAGTCCCCCCCTGCAGACACTCAGGGTTAAGTGTCTTGCTCAGGGACACAATGGTAGTAAGTGGGATTTGAACCTGGGTCTTCTGGTTCACTAGGCTACTAGCACCCAGATCACACGAGCAGAAAGACGGTGATGTTAGATGACAGGAGACGAGATTTAGAGCAAGAGACACAAAACAACCAGTGCAGCTTCACCACCACATTCACTTTGCACAACCTGTACGAATTTCCTGCTAATATCTGTACTAGTAAATAGACACCAGCGTGGTGACATATTTTGAGACCATATAGCACCATATAGCATGAATAATTGTGTGTGTGTGTGTGTGTGTGTGTGTCCTTACTGGTGGAGCGGACAGCCAGCCGTACTTGTCCTCAGTTCGGTTCATGTCCCGGTCGAAGGCATACAGCTGCTGGTAGCGCAGGTGATCCATGTCCACCAGGTTGAACTGCCGGCGAGCATAGTGGTAACTCTCATTATTCCCCTGCCTGGGGAAGTCCAGCCACTCCGGGTGACCGAACTCATTACCTGCATTATTATGGACCAAGGGAGAGGTAGCATCACAGCAGGCCAATGTCCGTCAACCCAACCCCCAACCAGCACAAGAAATTGTGACAAATCAACAGCCTTCCAGACATGATCATGCATGATGAACCATTACGCTTCCCCACCATCTCTCCTACCACCAGGCTGTACTTATCATGTGGTGTGGATTCTGAGCTCTATAGACATCGGAAATTTCTCTCACCAAGTAGTCTTGCTCTACAATACTGTCATACACTAAAATCTTGTCCTATATAGTATATTGTAATTCAGTGCACTATATAGTATAACTACAGTCATGGCCAAACGTTGAGAATAACCCAAATACTGGTTTTATTATGCATATACCCCAGAATGACATGACAAGTGATCAGATGAGTTGTAAAGTCTTTTCAGCATGATGGAACACCGTGCCATGAGGCCAAGGTGAGAACTAAGTGGCTCGGGGAACAAAACATTGAAATTTTGGGTCCATGGCCAGGAAACTCCCTGGACTTTAATCCAAGCACTGATTATGAAGGAATGGGTTGCCATCAGTCAAGATTCGGCCCAGAAGCTGATCGACAAACTTGCTTGTGATTATACTTCAATACACCACAGGAACAAGTGACAAAAAGATCTAAAACACTGAAGCAGCAAACTGCTCAAAACAAAAAACTGTATTTGTCTCATTCTCAAAACTTTTGTCCATGAATGTATTCTACACCACAACTGTAATGTCCTTTTGAGTTAGTTACCCCTTCTTTTGCCCCTTTTGAAATTGTGGTTGTATTATACTTTGAAGCCCATACCATGCACTGGATCAGGTCAAATGAATTTTGCACAATGTTGTCCTTTATTGCACAGTTCTGCTGGCAGTTTCAACTCTTGCTATCTCTAAAAGAACCTCCAGAGGTTTACCTTTCCTGTAGAAAAAAACACTAATTCAAGGTACTGACCCATGAAGTTGAGGTACCCTTCTCCTCCCAGGCTGTGGGTGATCAGACGGATCATCTTGTGCAACTGAATCCCACGGTCAATGACAGGATTCATGGGAACCATGGCACTCATGTTGGTGTACATGTCCTTGTCCATCAGCCAGAAGGCCAGAGTCTTGTCCCCAACTAGGGCCTTTCAGGAAAGAACCAAACCGAACAACTCCTGAAATGGCTTAACTTATGGAAGTTTAGACGCTGGGGTATATGTTGATGTACGTGGATGTTTAGGTCCTGGTGTACAGTAAAGGCCAAAAGTTTGGACACCTTCTCATTCAACGTGTTTTCTTTATTTTCATGACCATTTACATTGATAGATTCTCACTGAAGGCCTCAAAACTATGAATAAATATACCTATCAAAAAAAGGTGAAATAACTAAAAACATGTTTTATATTCTAGTTTCTTTGCTCTGATTACTGCTTTGCACACTCTTGGCATTCTCTCGATGAGCTTCAAGATGTCGTCACCTGAAATGCTTCTCCAACAGTCTTGAAGGAGTTCCCAGAGGTGTTTAGTACTTGTTGGTCCAGCTAACCCCAAACCATCTGGACTGGGTTCAGGTCCGGTGACTGTGGAGACCAGGTCTCCACTTTTTGTTAAGTACATAACTCCACATGTGTTCATTCATAGTTTTGATGTCAATGAATAAGAAGGTGTGTCCAAACTTTTGACCTGGACTGTATATGGAGCTTTACCTGGTCATGACTCTCTGCGTAGGCAATACAGCTCTCCCCATAGCGTCGGTTGGTCAACGTGTAGATGATGTCCCCCATGTTCCAGTCTTCATCTTTGTATTCCTTCAGGATCTGTAGAGAATTAAACCAAAAGCCTTCCCTTGTAATTCTGGTAAACATTTCCACTTTCTAACTTCTTTAAACTGTTTCTTTTCTGGGGTGGAATGATTAGTCCATCTAGCTGCTGAATTGAGGTGATGCTGAATTATTAAAAGTTACTACTGGCAGCAAAACCGCATGCTCTAACACTGTTCACAACCATGTTTGACAGTTGCTTTAAAAGCCTCCTCCAAGCAAACCACTTGTTATTGTGATCAAATAGCTGAACATGAAACCTTCCTCCACAAGTCAAAAACATCCTTCCTCAGTCAAACTTGAAGGTGGCAATTTTGGACGGGGCCTTCAGTGCCACTGATCAAGTTCATGACAGGTTTTGGTCTTGGTGGTTCCTGGGTTGTTCCTGAAAATCCCAACCAATTCCCTCTCAGCTCTGGGTGACAGTTTGGGTCTTCCTCCAGACCTCCAGATCATGGGATCTGCAGTGTATTTACCAATGCTCTTTCTTAGATCTTCACTGAGCACTTTAGACCCAATTGTTCTGATGGTTTGCAAAGGCAGTGATCAAGAACATCACAGAGCCTTCAGTTCCACATATTTAAAAATGCAAATCCTGCCACGTGTGGATTTTAGAAAATACAATGTCCACAAATTCAGATGATTGGACGTGTTTATGCAGCAACATCCATGTATAAAATATGTAATGTTTCATGTGACATGTGCTCATGCAGTGAAACTCTGAATCCTGTATTACCCCTGTTCATATACAAAACGTTCCAGCTGCTATAAAATCTCTTCATCTTGGAACCTCAATCAGATCCCAATCAGATCCCAATCCTGAACCAGGTCTGTGAACCAGGCGGGTGCTCAGTCACAATAATGAGACTGAAGCTGACAGCTGACTAACAAACGGAGGATCTCATTTATTATCACTGAACACAATCAATACAGGCAGCAAGAAGAGAAACAGACTGAGACACACTCCTCTAGAAGACACATTTCTAACCCCCATTACATGTTCTGTATTATATATCAGGCCTGTCCATAGCTTCCTACTGAAGGTTGGAGACCACTTCTGTGCTCACCAGCCTTCTTATAACACTTCACTAATGTTAAGATGATCAGTGATCATAAACAAATTAGATAAAAAATTTAAGCAGAGCCTGAAGAAGACAAAGTCTGGACAGGGTAGATCTTCCTACTTATTTTTTTAATGGAGATTTTTATTTGTTCAGACATGCACTTGGTAGATATGTCCTCTCAGCTTCGCCACCTCCTGTTTTTTGACTCTCATGGAGATTAATCATCTTTCCCAGCATGCAGATTCCTCTGCCTCAGGCAAATCCAGACTCAATCTGCCCAAAATTCATTTTCTCCTATTAGGCAGATTGAAAGAGTGGAGAAGATCTTGTTGGGAGGAATCCTGGAAGTCCAGGAGGAGTTTATGTAAATAACACGTCACAGATTAGACAGGAAAAAAGGACAGTTGGGCACCAGCAACAGATAGGACCAGACCAGCTGTATATCCTACAGCAGTGGTGTTAGATGTTCACAACATCACCATATATTTTCATGCTTACATTTATTCCCAGAATCCAGCTCCAGGGACTACTGTAGAAGATTTCATTTTCATCCTAACAGCTTTCACTGTGAAGGTCTCCAGAAGCTCTGCTCCCCACTTTCTTTGTCCTTCGTTGTTTCCATTCGGTTTCAAGTGTGTGTTTTCTGGAGGAAATGGCTGCTATGGAATAACTGGACCACTGGAATTTCACCAATTAGCAGTCACGGCTCTTCATCAGCATAATCGTATTCAACCAGGAACCTTTTCTGCTTCTCGTTGCCTCGACCTCATGTTTCACCACCCTTGGCTGTTGCATTGTGGGATTCGCCATCAGAGTCACGTTTTGGCGGTGCCCTCCTTGGAGGCACGCAATATCTGCTGCTGTGTTTCATGGGAAACTGACAGACAGTGGTGTGGTGGATAGTGACACTGGGGTCACTATCCCAGCACACAATGAAAACAAAGAAAAGAATCCAATTTAACTTTAACTTGCAGCAGCAGTTAAGGTCATTTAAGATCAATAAAGCCATGAATGCAGAGCAGAGTAAACACCGATCCCAGCAGAATTAGGAGAATGTTTCCAGCCCTAATAATATAATCACCGTTTTGGAGAAGTGCTGTGAGAGATTAAGAGAGAGAAAGCGAGGGAGAGAAATAGAACCACACATGAACTCACCTGGATCCATTTGTCAGGAACTGCCATAGCGAGACGATAGTCAAAGCCACACCCCCCCTCTGTGACGGGGCGACACAGCGCTGGCATTCCTGACACATCCTAGAAGCAGTAAAAAGGACAAGAAATCACAGCTAATTAAAGTTAAAGTGAAGTGATTGTCACATGTGATATACACACGGTGCACACAGTGAAATTTGTCCTTTGCATTTAACCCATCACTCTTAGTGAGCAGTGGGCAGCCATGACAGGCGCCCGGGGAGCAGTGTGTGGGGACGGTGCTTTGTTCAGCGGCACCTTGGCGGATCGGGATTCGAACCGGCAACCTTCTGATTACGGGGCCGCTTCCTTAACCGCTAGGCCACCACTGCCCCAAATCAGTACTCAGATCAGTTCATGACTCCACGTGGGCTGCACTACCTCTGCGATGGTGATGCAGTCCTCATACAGGCTGTGCAGGATGTGATTGGCCAGCATCAGGTAAACCAGAGAGTCCTCGTCAACCTGGAGCCCAAAGTATTCAGAGTAATCACCGGAGAACCCAGAACCTTCAACAGAACACAGAACAGATACAGATGTACAGATGGACACACGTTCACAGACGTTGCATACTTAGATCAAACAACTAAGTCAGCACTGGTTCAATAATGAAGCCAGACAGAGAATCCATTTCCCAGCTCCATGTTCTAATTGATGCTGGAGAAAAGGGGCGTGGTCTCAACACCTCCAATTCAGCACTCAGACATGTGTTTCAGGACACATGAAGTGATTTATTATAATCCTTATTTATACTGTTTTACTACTGTACCGTGCAACTTTGACCTACCAATGCCATGATGGTGGTAAAGCATGGAGGTCACACCATCAAACCTGAAGCCGTCAAAGCGGTATTCTTCCATCCACCAGCGCAGGTTGGACAGCAGGAAGCGTAGAACTTCCCAGCTGCACAGAGACACAAATCACATATCAACAGTTTACAATTACGGTTACCTCGATTTTTCGTTATGTGTCTTTATATTGTCCCTGCTTCGCCAATTATTCCAGCAGAATTATTTGTTAGAAAGACCGTTAGGTTTGTGCAGATGTAAGCGGCAAGGCTTCATGCAACAAAGCATCCATTCAAACCATGAGCAGTTTATAATTATCACAGTAAAATGGCTTTAATACATAATATCATTTTTATATAAACATGGCGTGGTGATTATTTGTCCTACATTCCAGGAACTAAATGAACGGGTAGAAAAAGGAGCTTGGATTTCTTTGTCTTTTTGAGTCTTTCTGTTCATGTGTTTGATTATTGTGCTACACAGACCCAGGTCCACAGAGGAGGAAGAGGAACCTGCCCAGATAAATTCCAATAAACATCTCCTCGCGAAGAGGAGCCACTGGAGTTTACACTGATAAATGGAACAAGCTACAGTGTGCAACGTTGATGAATTATTTATTAGAAGTGTTAGGAGGGGAATGCAATGCAGGACATAGATTCACAATCAAAGATAGGGGGGGGGAAACATCACGTGATATAATAACTAAACTCCTTATGGACCAAGGGCCATTATAACAGACTGAAACAGTTTTTCACAAGTTAATGGGGAAAATCCTTGAACTGCTGAAATTCTGAAAAAAAAAGTGCATCCAGAAGTGAATCAAAACCAGGATCTGCTATCGCCTGATCATCTGAATTCAGTACCGCAACGTCAGTCAACGGCAATACTACGGGTTAATGTTAGTGAGGGATTCCGCCAACAAACTTCAGAATAATCTTACATTTACGCCATTTATCAGACGCCCTTATCCAGAGCGACTTACAATCAGTAGTGACAGGGACAGTCCCCCCCTGGAGACACTCAGGGTTAAGTGTCTTCCTCAGGGACACAATGGTAGTAAGTAGGGTTTGAACCTGGGTGGGAAAAACACTCGCCTATGAGCCAGAAGTCCCAGGTTCAAACCCCACTTACTACCATCGTGTCCATGAGCAAGACACTCTGAGTGTCTCCAGTGGGGAACTGTCCCTGTAACTACTGACTGTAAGTCGCTCTGGATAATGTAAATGTGAGCAAGACACTTAACCCTATAATAAGGGGGTTAAATTCTCCATACATGTAATAAAATATCATAAAGCTGCTCCGTTCAAGAATGCATGAATCTTTGAACAGCTCAACATGTTAGAAAGAGTTTTATAAAGATTAAAGAACATCAGAGAGGATGGAACAACATTTCAACTAAACAAATAAAATTAGCTGATCAGAGAACCGGCCCAGATGGAGTCGCACAAACAGGCTACTCAGAGTCCTGTAGGTTTCATTACTGCCGAGAATAAATTAATTAAACATAATGCCGACGCCCCGTAACCACAGGATACCTGCAGGACTCTCACGTGCCCACAGGCTGTGGTGTGTGAGTAATATGAAGGACATTCTAATGGTCAAACAGCTAATCACTGTTTTCAGAATCAGTCATCGGAGCTCATACGGGGCGATGACGGGATGAAACCTCGCCTTGAGTAGTTGAAGAGACGACTGTCCCAGAGACTGTGCTCCCCCCGCGACCCCCCATGGAAGAAGCAGGAGTCGGAGCCGTCAAATCTGTTCAGGCCGTCCTCCGTGTTCTTGGAGGCGTGGCTGTGCACCATGTCCAGCAGCACCACGATGCCCATGGAATGAGCCACGTCAATCAGCTCCTTCAGCTCATCGGGTGTCCCGTAGCGACTGGAGGGCAAGAGAGGATATAAGAACCCACCCACCCACACACACACACACACACACACACACACACACCAATACTGCACGCATCACAGGTTCACTGTAAATAAGAAGAGCGAATGAATCTTCTCCTCAGCCCATTTAAACACCCATCTCACATCCTCTCCCTGGAAGGCTGGTGGGAGTGATGGGTAACCCACCCAGCGGGCTCCCCATCGGTGCTATCCAGCTGCTCTCCTCCATCACGTACCAGAACACAGCGAGAAAGGGATCAATCATGGGTGAAATGACCCTGTTTGTATTACACTGGGTGATCCGTTCTACCGGACTGAGCAACAAAATGGGAATTAAAAAGCAGAGCTGTGGGATTAACCCCAGATGAGTTTACAGGAGGATCACGGATCTCCTCATCTTCACACAGAAGCACGATTTACACCAGCCATTAGGAAACCGGAGGCTCAAGAAGCCTGATCTCTCCAGCAGGAGAGGAAAGGGAGGAGTTGTGTCTGCTCCGTTGAAGGTTATTCACCTGGATGCAGCAAAGAAGCTGGTGATCTGGTAGCCGAAGCTGGCGTAGTAGGCGTGCTCCATGATCGCCATCAGCTGGATACAGTTGTACCCTGGAGGAGGCGAGGTGTACAGTAATCATGAAAACATTTCATCATCAAGCTCTTCGGTGGTCAGTTTAGGACGTTGTGGAGATGGACTGAGGTCAGCATGGTGACGTGGGGTGAACCGGTATTCAGTAAAATCTGGACGTGAAGTGGAAAAGAAGACAAATCAGGCATGGCGAGCACCAGCAGAGGAGCTGAGAGACAAAGGTTCGAAGCCCAGCGACTCAGATCTGTGCGTCCGGCATCTCGCTATTTATTCATTTCCCACAGTTCAACCTTACTTACTATAGGGTGCTAGTAGCCTAGTGGGGTAACACACTCGCCTGTGAACCAGAAGACCCAAGTTCAAACCCCACTTACTACCATCGTGTCCCTGAGCAAGACACTTAACCCTGAGTGTCTCCAGGGGGGGGACTGTCCTGTCCTGTAACTACTGATTGTAGTAAATGTACTACACCCTGTTGAATGACACTAAATGTTCGGACATGAAACGATATTGAGTCACACGTTCCTTCCTGTTAATGTTCTGTTCAAAAGGAAAAATAAAGGAGCTGGTCACAAGCCGGCCAGTCCTAGCCACCAAGGTAGACCTTGTTTGGACGGGTGATTAGAACCTTCATTAGATTAGAACCTCACTCCTTTGTCCTGGGTTGTTAATGTCTTGCCGCTTTTCAGTTTGTTTCAGGTCTTTATTTTCCTTTATTAAAATCCCCTTCTTTGCGTCCCCCTCTTCACCCCGTGGCCCGACAGGAGTACAAGTTTCATCGTTTCAGAAAACGACCGCTGTCTACGCAAAAAGACTTTTGGCACGTCAGATAATAACCAGGAAAATAACCAGGAAAATGCTGAAAACAGCCCTGATGGTGACTGCAACTTCAGCAACTTCTCTGAATCTGACATTCAGCAGAAATACGACTGACATCGGGACGCTGACCATCGCTTTCTGTAAACTGGTGTCATTTTATAGGAGTTGGGACGTTTCATGGGAGCACAATGTTGATTTGTGGTCGGGTTTTATGTGGCTTTAAATGACACCACATGGGGGTGACCGAGTCCTTGTCCTTGGTGGATAAATCGCAGAGGTCTGCTCATCTCTTACCGAGGTCTTTAATCCGCGGCAGCACGTTGGCTGTGAAGTTGCTATAAGACGCAATCCTCCCTTCCGGAGAAGCGATTCCTACGTGGGACTCATAGATCCGCAAGCTCCTGGGCTTCTTGGGTCGTGGATGTTTGAGCTGAGGACAAGAGATGAGTTTAAAGCGAATGGTAGCGCATGTGACGGGTGAATTCCACACACAGGACAAATGTCCCCTTAATTACACGCGTGGATGGGAGTTTTGTTTCCCACTTACCACGTACGGACTGGGAGGGTCCCAGTGAACCCAGTCGTACACCACAGAGTCCCGCTGCTGCGTCACGTATTTGGCCCAAGGTGAGATCCTGTAGAGCCGCTCTCCGTCTTTGGTGTGCACCACTACCTGGGGACGAAGACAAATGAGGGCTGTTACAGCAAGGTGAGCTGCATCGGGGCAGAGGGAAGGACAGAAAGACATTTTCACTTTCATTCATGTTCCTGTTCCGACTTGACTAGTAAAATACTTTTTTCGTCGGTAATCATTCAGACCACAGCTCATATAATCTGTTTTGATGATAAATATACAACAAAGGTGGAATCAGGCAGCGAAGAACAAGGTGCATCCACGTGTCCCAATAACATACAAAACCAACCAGCTTAAAACTGGAAACCCCAAACCAACAGGGAACAAAGACGGAGGCGTCCTCCCACCAGAGTTCCCTGAGAGTTCTCCTTTTCATTCTCTTCAAGAACCAGAAGACCCAGGTTCAAATCCCACTTACTACCATCGTGTCCCTGAGCAAGACACTTAACCCTGAGGTGTCTCCAGGGGGGGACTGTCCCTGTAACTACTGATTGTAAGTCGCTCTGGATAAGGGCGTCTGGTAAATGCTGTAAATGGAACAGGAAAAACTTCCTTGGTCCAGGCAGGCCAAGTTATGAATGAAAAGAGACGGCTGGTCAAGGCAAACAGGGACAGTGCGAGCGCCAGCAGCTCCATCTGCTTCTTATTGTCCCTGCACTGACCTCTACTAACAATGAACAATGGCAGCATGTGACCATCGTCACGCCTCATCACCTCATCACATTAAAGGTCCCCTATTATTACATGTTTTTGCTTTTATGCGGGTCTGAGTGTTCCCCTAATACTGTACCTTAACGAAATGTACATTTATGGCAGATGCAGAGCGACTTCCAACATGCTTCCATGTTACCATGGATGAAGTGATCAGTTCTGGTTCACTAGGACCCCCAACTATGAATACAACCTTTTTATTCACTCTGTTCTAGTTTCTATACAGAAGTCAGACAAGAAGAAGGTTACAAGTTCATCTAAATATTCTCTAAAGAGGAAGGTCTCGAGCTGCCGTGGTGCAGAATTACAGCCACTTTGATCCAGTCCCACAATGAGATTCCGCAGGGCGCGCCGTTACGGTGTCTGTAGCTTTACATGCTAATGAGGAGGAGAGGGGCGGGACGAGGAGGACAGCGGCCTGTAGAAGTTGAAATGACGTCATCGACACCATTCACCAACCACAATGTCTGGCGCTGACAGGAAGTCATGTCCACGGAACCAAAAACTAAAAACAAAACAAAACAAAAAATGTATTTGTGCTCATTTTTTACATCCAGAGCGACTGCAATGCTTTGCACGTTGTCATAAGGGGACAAATTCCAGATCGTCAGCCTGAGCTGCCGCTCTCTGAACAGTGAAGCAGAGCGGTGAAGAACTCTTTACACCTGTTGCCATTCCTAGCCACTGCAGGACCATAGACAGACTGGGGGAACTCGGATTAATGTTAAATCGACTCACAAAGTCACATTTCCAGAATAAGGGACCTTTAAAGAAGGGTGCAGCTGCTCTAATACCACACCAGCCAGTATTCCCAGCATAAATACACCTCCACATGCTGGATTTATTCGGAAATTCTTCCTCAACAGTGTGACGTACCTTCAGCTGTGACCCGTGGCAGACCGGGGACGTCCCGTCTTTGTTGGGTGGCAGATGCAACTCCCACTTCCCAAAATCCATATGTGTGTATGGATGAGAGAACTTGTCCCAACCATCTATTCATAAAGCAACCAAAAACGAGAACATGGCAAGACTGAGCAAGTGCAGTTCATTAATAAATCACTACAGTCATACAAAATATACAATTCTAATTCAACTGCTGCTCTACCCACTACACATATGCAGAGTAAATAGGTTGTGACACAGCTGAAATAAAAAAACGTGAACATGTTCATTCAACGCTGTTTATTCATAGGACAGTTTAATGGCATTATAATACCTAACATATCAGTGAATAACTGTATAATTGCAACTCACTGAAATCTCCAGTGAGGAAGAGCGCCTCAGCGCCAGGAGCCCACTCCTTAAAGACAAGCGTGCCATCGGGCTGCCGCTGCTCTCCAAAGCTGTTGTAGCTGCGCGTGAACTGGTCAAAGCCGCCCTCCGCCTCCTCCAGCAGGAGGAGCTGCTTCTGAAACAGGCTGAACCTTCAGACACAGCGGAGGAGAGGCCACCACAGATTAAAAAGCGCTGATTCTCCCCGACTCGTAGCACAGCCATGTATGAATGTACAGGGGTCTACCACTCACACCTCTGTACACATTTTAATATTTCTTTCCTTGGAACAACAAAATAATAACAAATAAATTTGTGTCTCATCGAAGTTGCTGCTTGTAAATTTGTTTCGGTGATTGGTAAAAGAATTTCACGTGGTACATTTTTTAAATGAAATGTCACTGTCGTGAGGTGACGTGTTATAATTATAGCGAGACCGATGCAAAAATGAATGCTGAGGAGGTGAAACAGAGGCTAGACTCGATTATATTTTAAACCTGCACATTTCCTTTGCCGCCCAGTGGGTGGTGTAAGAGGGTGTTAGGGGTCGTGTAACAGAACACAGCGGGTGGTGTAAAAGGGCGTTGGGGGTCGTGTAACAGAACACACTACTTGCTGTGTTGTTACACGACCCCTAACGCCCTCTTACACCACCCGCTGTGTTCTGGTACACGACCCCTAACGCGCTCTTACACCACCTGCTGTGTTCTGGTGGGGGGTCGTGTAACAACACAGCGGGTGGTGTAAGAGGGCGTTAGGGGTCGTGTAACAACACAGCGAGTGGTGTAAAAGGGCGTTGGGGGTCGTGTAACAACACAGCGAGTGGTGTAAAAGGCCGTTGGGGGTCGTGTAACAGAACACAGCGGGTGGTGTAAAAGGGCGTTGGGGGTCGTGTAACAGAACACAGCGGGTGGTGTAAGAGGGCGTTGGGGGTCGTGTACCAGAACACAGCGGGTGGTGTAAGAGGGTGTTAGGGGTCGTTTACTAGAACACAGCGGGTGGTGTAAAATGGCGTTAGGGGTCGTGTAACAGAACACAGCGGGTGGTGAAAAAGGGCGTTGGGGGTCGTGTAACAACACAGCGGTTGGTGTAAGAGGGCGTTAGGGGTCGTGTAACAACACAGCGGGTGGTGTAAGAGGCCGTTAGGGGTCATGTAACAGTGCACAGCGGGTGGTGTAACAGAACATAGCGGGTGGTGTAAAAGGGCGTTAGGGGTTGTGTAACAACACAGCGGGTGGTGTAAGAGGGTGTTAGGGGTCGTGTAAGAGAGCACAGCGGGTGGTGTAAAAGGGCATTAGGGGTCGTGTACCAGAACACAGAGGTTGGTTTTAGAGGGCGTTAGGGGTCGTGTACCAGAACACAGCGGGTGGTGTAAGAAGGTGTTAGGGGTCGTGTAACAGAGCACAGCGGGTGGTGTAAAAGGGCATTATGGGTCGTGTACCAGAACACAGCGGTTGGTTTTAAAGGGCGTTAGGGGTTGTGTACCAGAACACAGCGGGTGGTGTAAGAGGGCGTTAGGGGTCGTGTAACAACACAGCGGTTGGTTTTAGAGGGCGTTAGGGGTTGTGTACCAGAACACAGCGGGTGGTGTAAGAGGGCGTTAGGGGTCGTGTAACAACACAGCGAGTAGTGTAAAAGGGCGTTGGGG
This sequence comes from Denticeps clupeoides, assembly GCF_900700375.1. Taxonomy (NCBI): domain Eukaryota; kingdom Metazoa; phylum Chordata; class Actinopteri; order Clupeiformes; family Denticipitidae; genus Denticeps; species Denticeps clupeoides. The sequence goes on along the minus strand of NC_041719.1, from coordinate 2,200,383 downwards.
GTCGTGTAACAACACAGCGAGTAGTGTAAAAGGGCGTTGGGGGTCGTGTAACAGAACACAGCGGGTGGTGTAAAAGGGCATTAGGGGTCGTGTAACAGAACACAGCGGGTGGTGTAAGAGGGCGTTAGGGGTCGTGTACCAGAAGACAGCAGGTGGTGTAAGAGGGCGTTAGGGGTCATGTAACAACACAGCGAGTAGTGTAAAAGGGCGTTGGGGTTCGTGTAACAGAACACAGCGGGTGGTGTAAAAGGGCGTTGGGAGTCGTGTAACAGAACACAGCGGGTGGTGTAAAAGGGCGTTGGGAGTCGTGTAACAGAACACAGCGGGTGGTGTAAAAGGGCGTTAGGGGTCATGTAACAACACAGCGAGTAGTGTAAAAGGGCGTTGTGGGTCGTGTAACAGAACACAGCGGGTGGTGTAAAAGGGCGTTGGGGGTCGTGTAACAACACAGCGAGTAATGTAAAAGGGTGTTGGGGGTCGTGTAACAGAACACAGCGGGTGGTTTAAAAGGGCGTTGGGGGTCGTGTAACAGAACACAGCGGGTGGTGTAAAAGGGCGTTGGGGGTTGTGTAACAGAACACAGCGGGTGGTGTAAGAGGGCGTTAGGGGTCGTGTAACAACACAGCGGTTGGTTTTAAAGGGCGTTAGGGGTTGTGTACCAGAACACAGCGGGTGGTGTAAGAGGGCGTTAGGGGTCGTGTAACAACACAGCGAGTAGTGTAAAAGGGCGTTGGGGGTCGTGTAACAGAACACAGCAGGTGGTGTAAAAGGGCATTAGGGGTCGTGTAACAGAACACAGCGGGTGGTGTAAGAGGGCGTTAGGGGTCGTGTACCAGAAGACAGCAGGTGGTGTAAGAGGGCGTTAGGGGTCGTGTAACAACACAGCGAGTAGTGTAAAAGGGCGTTGGGGTTCGTGTAACAGAACACAGCGGGTGGTGTAAAAGGGCGTTGGGAGTTGTGTAACAGAATACAGCGGGTGGTGTAAAAGGGCGTTAGGGGTCATGTAACAACACAGCGAGTAGTGTAAAAGGGCGTTGGGGGTCGTGTAACAGAACAAAGCGGGTGGTGTAAAAGGACGTTGGGGGTCGTGTAACAACACAGCGAGTAGTGTAAAAGGGCGTTGGGGGTCGTGTAACAGAACACAGCGGGTGGTTTAAAAGGGCGTTGGGGGTCGTGTAACAGAACACAGCTGGTGGTCTAAGAGGGCGTTAAGGGTTGTGTACCAGAACACAGCGGGTGGTGTAAGAGGGCGTTAGGGGTCGTGTACCAGAACACAGCGGGTGGTGTAAGAGGGCGTTAGGGGTCGTGTAACAACACAGCGGGTGGTGTAAGAGGATGTTAGGGGTCGTGTAACAGAACACAGTGGGTGGTGTAAAAGGGCGTTAGGGGTCGTGTAACAACACAGCGGGTGGTGTAAGAGGGTGTTAGGGGTCGTGTAACAGAACACAACGGGTGGTGTAAAAGGGCATTAGGGGTTGTGTAACAGAACACAGCAGTTGGTTTTAGAGGGCGTTAGGGGTCGTGTACCAGAACACAGCGGGTGGTGTAAAAGGGCATTAGGGGTTGTGTAACAGAACACAGCAGTTGGTTTTGAGGGCGTTAGGGGTCGTGTACCAGAACACAGCGGGTGGTGTAAGAGGGCGTTAGGGGTCGTGTACCAGAACACAGCGGGTGGTGTAAAAGGGCGTTGTAACAACGGGTGTCCCTGAGCAAGACACTTAACCCTGAGTGTGTCCAGGGGGGACTGTCCCTGTAGCTACTGACTGTAAGTCGAAACATGCTCACATACACTAAATGTGGATGAATAATAGAAGTCAGAAGCTGTAAATGGGTGAAGATGAGCCAAAACTACGAGACCGGATTAAAAAAAAAAAAACACCGCTGTTCTGAGTGACGCCATATTTTTAAGGTAGCTCTTACGAAACTGTGAAATGTAGGCGCCATCTTGAGACGCACCGACACCAGCGCGACCTTAACCGTGGGCGTGGCCAAGACGAAGGGGAAGCGTCGCAGGGAAATGTCACGCACTGGCGGCGTGCTCATGCCTGGATAAAAATAAACGATCTCGGCGCTGTCGCGGCCACGTTCAGGCCCGCGTGTTTAATAAGGGGCGCTACGACCCGCCGCGGTCTGCGGTCCTCCGCCTCACCTCCTCCGCAGGTCCTTCTCGTAGGGCTGGAGGTAGGGGTCCAGCCGCAGCAGGCTGCCGAACTCGGGGATGGGGAGAGCCTGGTCCTCCGCGTCCGCCATGTTCGCTCCAGACCAGACGAGTGGAGGGACGAGCGTCGTCACCGCCTTCCTGCACACCAGACCGCAGAGACTCCGTTCATTCATCTAAAGCGCGTTATAAAGATGTAATTTAAGATTTATATACTATATACATGACTGCAGAAATAGTAATAATCAAGGCTTATTTATATATATGGCTTATTTCCAAACCAGTCATATTTCTGATTCTGTAATTAAAGACCAATTTCTTGTTATACTGTGTGTATTTTATGCTAACATAAAATAACCACAGATATTGCCATCTCTGCACTCTTAAAAATGCTCACAGCGGCTAGTGGGATGTGTTTCTATTCAGAATGGAGAAATAAAGTGGATTCCCTGACTGACCATAGCTGTAGAAAGACCTGTATACGAAACAGAAGCTGTGTGTGTGTGTGTGTGATCAGTAAAATGGCAGGCTTTTACTTACACATGCCCCAAGAAAATGTCCTTTCGGATGTCACAGTGACTGCGGATTTGTGCCTGTTTTAAGTAATCTGTAATCTCATGTTGACTGAGAATCCACAGTCTGAACTGTGATTTGGCAAAGGACCTGTTCAAATATACATCATGTTTATCTGGAGAGAGTCCGACCGAAGTCTATGTTTGAAGTTGAAGTTGAGCTACATACATGTTAGACAACACTGATCTAAAGTGACCGTGTGTGACACTGACAAACTGGGCTACATATGCACCTCATACATTCTTATGTATTCCAGTGTAACATTTAAACTAAAACAAAACATGTAGACATTGAAGAAGACAGACGGAACTAAAAAACAGTGAAACGAATATTTCCAGAAGAACACAGGCACTGGCTGTCGTTACCAGAAAATGGCTGTCATTACCAGAACAACATCAGCACCGAACATCATTACCAGAACAACAACGGCACTGGCCACCGTTACCAGAACAACACTGGCACTGGCTTTTGTTACCATAACAACACCAGCACTGACCACCATTACCAGAACAAACTAGCACCGGCCACCGTTACCAGAACAACACTGGCACTGCCTTTTGTTACCATAACAACACCAGCACTGACCACCATTACCAGAACAACACCAGCACCGACCACCATTACCAGAACAACACTAGCACCGGCCACCGTTACCAGAACAACACTGGCACTGCCTTTTGTTACCATAACAACACCAGCACTGACCACCATTACCAGAACAACACTAGCACCGGCCACCGTTACCAGAACAACACTGGCACTGCCTTTTGTTACCATAACAACACCAGCACTGACCACCATTACCAGAACAACACTAGCACCGGCCAACGTTACCAGAACAACACTGGCACTGGCTTTTGTTACCATAACAACACCAGCACTGACCACCATTACCAGAACAACACTAGCACCGGCCACCGTTACCAGAACAACACCGGCACTGGCCTCCGTTACCAGGACAACACCGGCACCGGCCTTGTCAGGATTGACTGCAGCTGGGCTCATCACCTGTGGCCAATCCTGATGCCGCATTAAAAGCCGGAGATTTCCGCCCCTTCGGGAGTGCCGACATTTTTGTGGACTCTGAGCACGAACTTCAGTTTCTGTTTTGTGTTTTTGAGTTCTGGCAATCGCCACACGCCTGCGGGCTAGTTTATGTTGTTCCATCGCGCCGTTTTCCTTTATTCTTTATAAATAAATCCTTATTTCCCAGCATGTCCCGCCTCTGCGCTTCCTTCCCCTGTCAGCTCGCCGTTGTGACAGACCGTTACCAGAAGAAGGCCGTCATTACCAGGAGAACACCAGCACCAGCCCCCGGTGGTAATGTGCCTTCTGATTCTCCAGGGCTCTTTGCTCTGCTCCATGGTATTCAGTTCAGGAAGGAACTGAATATGTCTCCATTCTGTCCACACCTGTATAATGTCCTGCAGGAGGACCGGCAGGAAGTTCCATATTCTGCTCCACCGAGCATGTCGTCTCCTGACCGAGAGAAACTGGACAGCTGTTGTCCAGTTCATGCAGTTCCTGAGGTGATGTGCTCCACGTCTGTCCCCTGGGGCCACGGATTGCACCGAGCTGAAGACAAGATGCATGTTGTTGCTGCCGTGTCCATCTAATAAAAAACAGCTAATCAGATTATTAAACTTAGCTCAAAATTCTAGTGGTTTAAATCACACCAGAAGGCAGCAGGCTCCCTGTCCAACACTGCTCGGGACCATAAAATTCAGCCCATTTTTATGATGCCTCCTCTGCTTTAGCCCCTTTGAGGAAAGCTTATGGCCAGCTCTCCACCTGCACAACGGAGATATTTCTGGATGATCTATATTCAGACAGGCGTGTGATGTGTGCAGATGTGGCCGTAACCCGGCTCCTCCGAGCTCCTGCGCTACAGCATCACACCAGACCCATCAATCAGGCTAAAGAGCAGCTCTCACTTCCTATACTTAACAGTCAATTATCCACATGAGTAGTCTAGATGGAGCTAAGGGAGATTCTACGCAACATATGATGTTTAAAATAGATGAATGAAGAACACAGAAAAGATTGTATAGAAGAAGGATATTCTTTGTATTAAAGTGTTTCTACTAAACTTCCAAAGTAACCAAAAGGAGAACACCACAAACAGAAAATACCCAAACCACCAACTCAAAATCCAAAAATTAAGAATAACTTCAAATCACCAGAAGCCTAGAACACAAAATCAGTGTACCTTCTGACACCTGGGCCGACCACCAGGAATCACCCACGAAAGCCTGGAAGAGTGTTGATCACCCTGCGTATACGGCCCTTGACCTCCAGGCTGGGTAGAGTCATCATGCAGAAGGTGAGGTCAGGGCGGAGTCGACCCTAGGAACAAGGTAGTGACAGACTTCCTTCCCACACTAGTCCCAGAAGCCTCATAAATTACGTCACCGTACGTAACGCACGGAATTTCTTACGTCTTCATTTTTGTGATCAGTAATGAAGGTTTCTGCACATGCTACAGATACGAAAGGATGAAAATCTTGATCGTATCAGAGCCGAGCACACCGTATAGAACAAACGTGTGGCTTTTTAAGCAGAGGACCGTACTTCACTCGGAACTACAGTGAAACAAGGAAGAGAAACTGAAATGGATTAAAAGCAGGAAGGAACCATCCTGGTCTGGGGCAGCATTTCCAGAGAAGCGTCAATAAGGCTAATAAACAGATGAGATTCATTCCAAAACCCAATTTCAAGGATGGAGGAGCAAGAGCCAAAAAGCAGAGTTCAGCTGGACCAGCAGAAGGAACTGAGGAGGACGTTTAGTACAACTGAAAGTCTGGAATATCACCGTTTCGCGCTCTGCTTTTCATTAAATTGCTTTAATGCAATTTACAGATTGCATTAAAATGCTTTATCCATCAGACACTGTGAGGTTATATTTGCTCACCAAGGGTGATAAATGCAGAGGACACATTTCACTGTTTAATTGTTTAAATTGTAAATTTGTACATATATACAGATACATATTTATCTTATTTTTTGTGCTGCTATTACCTCTGTTTTTTGCTGCTATTACCTTCTGCTTCTATCCACTTTCTGCCATGACAAGTGCAATTTCCCACTTGTGGGACTAATAAAGGTTTATCTTATCTTATCTTATCTTATCTTATCTTATCTTATCTCTTATCAATGTGTCACTGTGTGCTGTGCTGTACATAGAAAGCGTTCAATAGTTCAAGGATTTAAAACTTATGTCCTCTGAAACAGACCTAAATACAGAGGTAAGTAGTTGATGATTAAAAGAAGCTTGATTTATCATTCTCTCCATTCTACTTGGTGACTGTCGTCTTGTCCTGCATGCTGCGTATCCTGTCTACACCCCTGGTATTGTCCTCTGGGAAGCCCCGTCTGATTAGGTTGGAATCTGTGATGTCTGCATATTACTGGTGTCTATCAGCTGTTGAAATATGTTAAAACTGGACTACTGTCGAGTAAACGGTATATATAGAGTAGATGGACAGCAGGGGACAGCGGGGCTCGGATGATCTCCTGTGGTGGTCTCCTGCAGCTCCCATCACCACCATGCCAACATCAGCACAATTTGAGGGTTGTGATTACTTAGAATGTAGAGAACGGTTTCCACCCTGAAACCGAGCAGAGTGAAGCAGTTCTGGGATGCTCAGGGTGGTAGTGGCCTAGTGGGTAACACACTCTCCTATGAACCAGAAGACCCAGGTTCAAATCCCACATACTACCATTGTGTCCAGGTCTCGATCCTCCAGGATGCGTGATAACTTCTTCCCACAAGCCATCAGGCTCCTGAACACACTACCTGCACTCATACTTCCCCCCACACACACTCGCACTGTGCACTAACTCTGTTGCACCTCTGCACTTTACACCTCATTGCTGCAATTAAGCACTGCTGCTATACGGACTACCTCTTCTTGTTGCACTGATACCAATAACTGTACTATCAATACTGTTGTTTATTTGCACAGTCTAAACATGTATATATATCACTGGTCACTTTTTAAAACTTCATTTTTAGCTAAAATGTATATTTTGTATCTTATTTATTTATATATTGTATTTCATGTGGCGCATCTGTTTTTTGTTGTCTACTTTTATGTTGCACTGTAAACTGGAGCCACGTCTTCTCGTCTCTCTGTATATCTGCACAATTTATAGAAGAGATGACAATAAAGTTTACTTGAACTTGAACTTGAACTGAGCAAGACACTTAACCCTAAGTTGCTCCAGGGGGACTACTGATTATAAGTCGCTCTGGATAAGGGCGTCTGCTAAATGCTCTAAATGTAAATGTAAATGGGATCACTGGACAATCACTGCAGGCCTTGAGATATTCAAGAACATGCAGTGTTCTACTTATATGCTGGAAGTGTCGCAATTTGGACATTTTCCACATTTTCTTGTCTGATTAAGAACCAACACTTGCAATGCTGAGTGATGATCAGGTCCTACTTTGTTCCTCCACCTGTCCATCAGATCACCAGACCCACAATGTGCTGCAGGCGGCGCTATCAGGCTATCTAATGACTGAAAATACACATCACTCTTTTTAAAGTTCCAGACAAATATTAATATATCACAGAACCCTCTGAGCTGTAGACAGAAAAAATATGCCCTGGGTTCTTCTGAACAGAGGTTGGAGACCATAAATATGTGGCAGTAACCACATGAGTGGAGAAGCTCTTTCAGTTCTATTGTTCAATGTTAATTAGTGAAATAGAGTCTGCTGAGTTCTATTACAGCCATCATTCATGCGCTGAGCAAATCATTCCAGCGGCTTATTCAACTTCTTCATTTGTAATAAGTGCCTGAACAGCTTCAAGGCTGGTTTCTGTAGCTCTATTATTACGCACATCATTAAATATCCCTTCATATTTATCTTCCTGGGATAGATTCAATGTTCCACAGTGAACAAAAGGGCCGCGTACACACGGGAGATGATACTTTATTCATGCATGTTTATATGTATGTACAGTACAGGCCAAACGTTTGGACACCTTCTCATTCAAGATGTTTTCTTTATTTTCATGACCATTTACGTTGGTAGATTCTCACTGAAGGCATCAAAACTATGAAGGAACACATGTGGAGTTATGTACTTCACAAAAAGTGGAGACCTGGCCTCCACAGTCACCGGACCTGAACCCAGTCCAGATGGTTTGGGGTGAGCTGGACCAACAAGTGCTAAACACCTCTGGGAACTCCTTCAAGACTGTTGGAGAAGCATTTCAGGTGACGACCTCTTGAAGCTCATCGAGAGAATGCCAAGAGTGTGCAAAGCAGTAACCAGAGCAAAGAAACTAGAATATAAAACATGTTTTCACTTATTTCACCTTTTTTTGTTAAGTATATAACTCCACATGTGTTCATTCATAGTTCTGATGCCTTCAGTGAGAATCTACCAACGTAAATGGTCATGAAAATAAAGAAAACACGTTGAAGGAGAAGGTGTCCAAACTTTTGGCCTGTACTGAATGTATTTGTGCAGGTAGAAGGTCCCCTGCTTTCACTGTGACCCTCATCCATCACCCCCCTGTGCAGTGTGCATCAAATTCTGTCAATTGTTAGACAAATGAATTGTTAGACAAATTAATTTGTACATTTAATTTCAAATAGCTTATTAGCTCATTATGATCTATTACATGTATTGTAGCTGTATTGAAATGTTATAATATTGTTTCAATGACTTATTTTTTACACGTTGGATATGATTACAAATGTGTTCTGTCCAGAATGTCTACAGGATTGGTACTATGCTGTTAATATCGCGACCTTTCAAAGGGATGTCCACAATGCTGCTGTTGTGGTGGGGCTGCAAGTTATTGTCAATAGCAAATTAAATTAATTTCATGGACTGAAATTATGCCAGTATTTCTCCCCCAGAATTTGTTCATCAGATTAGAAAATTACGTATATTATTCTAATCCTGGATTCTGTACATGAAGGGTGGTTCAGATCTTTGTATGTTTACTCCAGATAGTGATCTGTGTCCAGGAAAACGTTTCTGTTTCCTGTCAGTTTTCTGTTCTGCACAAGTTGACGGAAGTTCGATATTTGAGACGCCCCAGAAAGTGGGTGCATCCCATCTTTATCCTGGATATCAATCAGGAAGGGTGATGGCTCAGATCAAAGAAGTTGTCTGACGGATGATCATGCTGCCCGGAGGACAGAGATCCCAGCTGGTTTCTCCTCTCACTCATTTCATGGAGGAGGAGAAGTGACCATGTAAGCAGTAAAAAGACACCTGGGGCACAGTGGACTTTGCTCCGAGAACAACGTGAACGGTGTTTAATAAAAGCGGTTTACTGTGGAAAACTGCAGGCTGGCAACAAACAGGATGTGGTTCCATCACCCAGACACCGGAAAAGCATGGAGGACCTGTCTGGTCATGAAAGCAAGATGAGATATGAGTGGAAGTTTCTCTACATCACTGTAGATCCATCCATCTGCTGGCTCTGTCCCAGGCCTGGAAGGCTGGTCGTATGTCTCTGGAGGGGGTGGCGCCTGTGGTTTTGTTATCCTCAGAAAGGACATGATTCTGCTTTGTCCTGTACAGGGAGGTCCTGTAATGAGTTCACCTGTCTCATCTGTCACAACAGCACACCACGGCACGAATACGGCAAAGATACGACATTTCCATGGTGACAGACATTTACTGACGTCACGTCTCAGTTTTCACATTGTTCATTATATGATCATCATGTGACCAACGATTTGTTGACAAGGCACTGACCCTTCGGTCAGGTGTGTCCTGGTTCGCCACAAATCTATAAACCAGACGACCACAAAGCGAAAGTGAAGTTATTGTCATGGTGAAACACTGCGGCACAGCACACGGTGCACACAACGAAATGTGTCCTCTGTATTAAACCAGCACCCTTGGTTAGCAGTGGGCAGTCATGACAGGCGCCCGGGGAGCAGTGTGTGGGGACAGTGCTTTGCTCGGTGGCACCTCGGATCGAAATTCAAACCGGCAACCTTCTGATTACGGGGCCGCTTCCTTAACCGCAAGGCCACCACTGCCCCAAAGTCTAAGGTTCAGACCCCACTTACTAAAAATTGTGTCCCTGAGCAAGACACTTAACCCCGAGTGTCTTCAAGTGGATTGTCCCTGTCACTACTGATTGTAAATGAAACAGGTCCCTGCCAGCAACACGTGATGATGTCAGAAAGGACGCAACTCAACAAAACAGGGCACAGGGACCCCACACAGACTGTACACGTGACAGGGCTAAAAGACAAATGGCAGAACGAGGACGGGACTCTGCTAGGATACATTTATAATAAGAGGAACACCATCAGGAAAAGGACATGGCAGACAGAAGATCCTGGTCCAGAGTACCGGGAAAAGTTTGGCACCCCACCTGACCAGCAGCAACAGGACCACAAAACCAAGGAAGGATGATGTTGGTTTCCGAAACCCGGGGGAGGATGACGGTGTCGCTGGTGCTGACTACAGGATGAGGTTCAGTGGCCTGATTTCAAATCAGCAGCAGAGAGAATTTGAGGAACATGCTGGACGGGAGGAAGGGCTGCAGCATCATCTCCCAAACCTCAGCACCATTCCCTCACTCACAATGATCAACCACTTGTTCCTCGTCGTTGTCACAGCGGCGTATCAGCAAATCTGGACGGTTTTCCTCTTTCGAATCCCGATCCGCCAAGGTGCCACTGAGGTGCCACTGAGCAAAGCACCGTCCCCCCACACTGCTCCCCGGGCGCCTGTCATGGTGCCCACTGCTCACTCAGGGTGATGGGTTAAATGCAGAGGACACATTTCACTGTGTGCACCGTGTGCTGTGCTGCTGTGTATCACAAGTGACAATCACTTCACTATAATCACTATAATAAACTATAATGATTGATTGGAGTATTATAACTGGGATGTGAGCTCAAGGTAAGAATTCATAGTAATGATGAACGGCACATAACGATGATTCTGGGGCTGAAATGAGTCTTCATTTGTGAAATGGCCTGCACATCATGACCTTTATCTCCCTTGAGGAGATACTCCTCCTGTGGATGATGTTCTCAGATCTCATGCTGGTTGTAACTATTGACTGAAGGTCAGTCTGAGGAGAAGAGAAGGCGAAGAGAATTCTTGATTCCTCTTGGTTTGGTCCCGTGTCAGGATTTTGTGCAGCAGGCAGTAACGGCAGTAATTAAACTCTGAAATCAACTCATTTCCCATGCAATGGTCTGTGAGAAACCCAGCTGCCCAAGGCCAGACGTGCACACCAGCAGCAGCAGGATTAGGAACTGGTTTCATTTCACATGGACTGCTGCTGGTGGAAAGATCATCATCTTCACGTCACGCACAAAAGGTCCACTCCACTCCATTCCGAATTATTATTCATGATCTTCACAGACCTCAGTAGGAAAATATGTTCAGTGCTCTAGAGGTTGACAATATGACATCACAATGTTTATGACGATCTTGAATCTGGACACAGAGAGATATGAATATGAATTTATTCTTCTCTGTCCACAGAAGGTCGAACACACCACTCACAAACAAGTTAAATGAAGGACTGCAGAACCTGCAGGAACTCACATTTCTCTGACAGCCTTTATGGCCACTGTGGCGCAGCAGGGCAGGTAAAACCAAAAAACAACAAGGCAGAGACAGTGGACACAATACAGGACGTGATACAGCAGGCAGACATTTATACACGTGAACACAGATGCAGACAAGCAGGAAATCAGGGAGACCACGTGAAACCCTGGAGTCAGGATCCGCAGGTTTAGTGCAGCCCAGGTTCCCTCATTAAAACCAAGACTACTAATTATTACCTGGACGTCATATAATCATAAAACAGACGGAAATATCTACGTTTGAAATATCCGTGTGGAGAGGAATCCTGTGGGGAACCTTGTGGAACGTCCGCCTGTTGAGCTCTTCATCCCTGTGCTGCTCAGGTATGAGAAATGAAGAGATCAGCAGGGGCAGGACTGTGTTAAATTGGACGAAATGTGGCGAGCAGTCGGTCCACAGTCCAGGCTCGCCGAATGAAGACTAATGTCTGGCAGATAATTAGGCTCGTTGCCTGCAGACACGCTCAGATCGATTCTCCAGGTCATGAGGAAGCCCTGCGGTTCTGGGTACCGCAGGGCATCATGTAGAACCAGCTCCCATCCATCCAATCAATCAATCAATCAATCAACCATTCAACAAAGTGATAAGTGATGAGAACCGTGATCTGCAGTGGGATGCGCCAGATGAAGCCAGAACCTGGAACGCAGCTGGTGGCTTTTTTATTCGTGGTGCAGCAGCATCGGCTGCGGCGCTCCTGAGATCATTGGCGCGGCGCCTTCATTTGTCAGCGGCGGAGGCGGGACCGCGGCTGGTGCTGGTGGGGCTGGAGCTGGTGGAGCTGGAGCTGGTGGAGCTGCGGCGGGGACAGCTCGGCGCCCGGATCGCCCGCTCCGTCCTGCGGTAGGAAGTTCGGACGAGCTGCGGAAATATGATCTCCAGCCAGCACCTGCTCATCGTGCTGTACACCGCCTGCGGGAGCGTCGTGGAAGGAGGTAAGGAGCCGGGGACCGGCCGAGCTGGGCGTGGCACCTCCACGCAGCCGTGGGAGCCGCAGTGATGCTTGCGGAGCTCCTCGGTGTGAAGGTTGGAGAACTTGCGTGGAAGAAGTTTTCAGCAGCTTCTTCTCCTTCACTCAGATTACCTGAGCTGCCATGTTTTTCATATTCATATTCATGGACTCTGATATGGCCTGTGCAGGAATAACAAATGTCAATCGATGCTGATGGTATTGATTCCAAATGGCTGCATGGAGATGATAAATTGTATTTTAATGTAGATCTAGATCTTCTCTCATTTTTGTTCGCTATTATCGTCCTGCTCGACTCAGGAACCCCTACCTGCTCTGAAATAGGACAGTGACACCCTAGAACTAGAACTAGAACTAGAAATTAAATTCATTTTTCACCCTTCTGGTGACGTCCTGTTGACCAGACGCTGGGATCTGTGCAGCGTGGGTTGATGTGACGATCCCACGGCTGGATCGGAGTGTGCAGTGTGATGGGACAACGGGCAGGAAGGCAGCACCAAGCCCCTCATGACAGACATGCAGATGGAGGGAACCAACCCTGTCCACATGTCCACATGTCCACATGTGCTGATTCAACAGGATGCATGAAGCTTCAGTTTGACCTTGAAAGTCACTCAAGTTTCTCTAGAAATGAACTGCGATTGCTTGCTAGAAGAGGGGAGCGTTTTATATATTTATTATTAAATATCGGTATTTTATATGGTAATATTGTATTGGAAATCAATGGTTTTGTACACAGATTTAATCCACCGGGTGGCGCTGTCGAGCGTTTTCTTTAGTGAGGTCAGCAGAGCTGAGAATCAGCGTGTGACTGCAACCTCCACTCCTGTAGATGGCGCTGTACAGCTGGCTACAGCTCTGTTTTTACATTTTCAGTGAACCGTGGAATATCGCAATACGTACAGTATCGCAATACATAGTGATATAATCGTATCGTGATGCGTATCGTGTCGTCAGATCCTCGCCACACCCCTAGGAACTACCTACCCAGCCAGCCTTGATGGTTTCTGAACTTTAATGAAGCTCTCACACATCGTCTGGGGAGCATCACCACACCATGCTTTCTCCACTACAAGGACATTAAGGCGCCTAAAGGGAAAAATGAGAGTAAAAAGGGGCCACATCTCAGACCCAGAGGAGGTTCTAGCAAAACAAGTTACGTGATAAAGGGTTCTGTGACATTGGCATTTAATAAGATCACCTTCCTGACATTCTGCTTTTTCCTGCAGAGATAAAGAGTTCCCTCAGGTATATTTTCATCAAATGGAGATAAACGAGCATGTGAAGTGAAGTGATTGTCTTTATGAAACACTGCAGCACAGCACACGGTGAGATGGTGAAACGTGTCCTCTGTATTTAACCATCACCCTCGGTGAGCAGTGGGCACCATGACACGCGTGTGTGGGGACGGTGCTTTGCTCAATTTAGTTAACTGACCAAAATGTTCCATTTCTTTTTGAACCACCACGTGTCTGGCATTTTATTGCCCCATCCCAATATTATTGCCGTCACATTTAAAATGGAATAATATTTTTCAATATTTGATATTTGAGGTTTTGTGTGTCTGGCGTTTGCGCACATATACAAACTGTTGGAATTCCTACGCCATTCACCTGGTTTGGATGTAAGTCTGCAGTTAAAGCCCTTCTTGTTCGTTTCATTTCCAATCCATTGTGCCGCTGTCTCAGATTCTGTAAATCCAGTCCTCCCCGCTGTTTCAGTCGGAGGAATGTTGTAGCACAGCTCCATATGGAACGTTGGGAATGTGCTTCGGTCCACACCGACTACGCATACTGTCCAACGAAGTTACACCTGGATAAAAATAAGGACATTTGTGTTGGACTCTGGAGAGTGGGTGGAGTGAAAACTCAAACTTCACAGAAGTCCTCACACCCCCTGTTTAGTCTAGTCCTTCAGCAGAAAGAATGGAAAGTGCAGAACATAAATGGCGCAGTTGCCAGAAACCATGGAAACAGCGGCAGCAGAGAGGATCATTATGATCGTAAATGGCATGTCTGTTCCACCGCCGGGGTCAGAGTTCAGCTGTAGATGGTGAGATGAGGAGGGAGGCTGGGCTACTGGGTGAATGTGTATGCGTTAATTAATGATGTCAGTAACAGCAGCGACCAGGAGATGTTCCATTAGGTGGAAGGAATTAAGACTCAGATCAGCGATGAACCCCGTTTTCTCCTGAAGTTCATCAGCTGAGCCTCATTTCTTTCTGGTCTGGATGGTTTGGATGTTTGATCCTGATCTTTCTTCTGCAGCATCTGCAGCATCTGCAGCATCGGTGTGTTTGTAGGGATGTTGTTCCTGATGATGTCCATGTTGGTGTCAAATCTTCTGTCTTGTTCTGTAGAGTTTTCTCATTTTTTGAAAGAACAAGTGGTCCTGATACCTTCATTAACGGTTTTATCTAAATGAGATCCAGTTGCTGTTAATACTATTGGGCTGCAGTCAGAGGAGGAAGATCTGGTGTGAGACAGAGGATGGGGTCAGAGGTCAGAGGTCAGGCTTCTGTTCATTTCATTCACAGACACAGACGTAAAGAACAGTTTAAGCTCATATTCTGATATGAATGAATGCCTTCACTATGAATCATTGCCGTCACTTTTCATGTTTTTATTATATTGAATACTTGAGGTCCAGTAGAGCTCGTTACGAAAACAGAAGCCATTGGTCTCCTGGTCGTCTGTGCTAATCGCCACTCCCAGCTGACCATAATGGAAATGATCCAGAGTTGAGTGTCAGTTTCCTGCAGCTCCCTCCATTCTTCTGATCGTTCTTCTGAGCTCCAGGTCTGGAGCAGGGCGAGGTCAGCTGGGACTCACATACCACCAGGGTGATGTGATGCTGCGCATACAACGTGTACCACCTCCTGCAGGCGGGGAGGTGGAAGAGAGCCGTGGGATCATTTGTACATAACTTTATACATTTTGTATTTTAAAAAAATAAATAAATCAATACATTATACATGGATACATTTCATTAATGTAAAAATATCATAGTAAATATGAATGCAATATCGGGTTTGGAAAATATGACCCTAATTTGAATCTCTCACAAAGTCGCAATCTCCACAGAGGTCATTTCTGACCCGAGCTGCTCCATCATTCTAATGAAATCAGATGTTGCATGTCATTTGTATTGCCTTCCCTTCCTGTATTTTATTAATAGCAGTTATCTGAAGGACAATTATCAATGTCCAGTTAAAATGTCATTTTTTTAGGGTGGGTCTGTGCTCTTCTTGGTGGATGGCTCTGTTGCAGTGGTAAACTCTGATGGGTGTTGAGTTTATACCGCGAACATCACAGTTTATTAAGCGCTTAATTAAGCACTCGTCTGGGTCCCTTTACCTTTATAATACTTAAAGAACATATAAGGAATGGTGAACTTTTTATTTATGTGCAGCCTGAAGCTCTTTTTCTAACCCAACTCCCATCTGTCCGTCCAGCCATCCATCTCGCTCGATGTGATCCATCTGCCCAACGGCATCATTTTACTTCAGATACCATTCCACTGGGAGTGTGTGTGTATTTCAGTTTTTATGTGACCCCAGTACTGTTTCACTGTTTAGACGTCTAGAATCCAACCCTGAACAATTTTTTTCAGCACGAAGATCCAAGGATTTGATGTTGTTTGGTTGTTCATGCTGTTTTACGGGAATCTTGTCTGATTGACCTTGCAGGGGGCTTTACTGTCTTTGAGTTTTCTGTTCATGACAAAACCAAAACATTCATAATTTATTGCACACATGCGCACTTCATGATCTTGTCTCAGCAGATGGCTGCATAATCACGGAACTTCATGTAATATTGGTTTCTATAGCAGGGAATCCAAATAGAATTTCCCAGGACCACCAGCACTGTGGACCACATCTGACAGCTCTTGGCAGAAGCTCCTCCTCATGGACACTCCCACTTGTGACCTGGTCGGACCTGGTGAGCAGAAAGTGTAAAGGTACCAGAGCAGTTGAAAACAAGCTGACCTCACCATCATAGAGAATTAGCAGGATTTCAGTGGCTGAGTTCTACCCCCCGTCTACCTCCAGTCAAATCATAGGCTGGAGGCACTGGAGGCGAAGGAGTTCTGTGGGTGAAGTTCATGTAGAACACCAAGGGTTTAAAGAACTTGGATGTTCTACAGTAGACGTTGCTTTAGTTCATGACATGAGAACACGGCTCAGTCATTGTTCTCCAGCTGGGAGGAAGCTGTTTACCTCTCAGCACGTGCAGTTAGCCGATATTTGCATTTTGATTTAATGCATTTAGGTGCATTAGCTCTTTACCCTGGTCCTCCCCACCACGTCCTGCTGCACTCAATACATCACACACATGAGTGCTGAGCTGAAGCATCCAGAAATATTCCACATCTCTGACGTCCCTGTCAGGGAAGAGAATTGCTGCTTTATTAAGGTATGTTATCACAAGGATGCTTGAGTGGTGGGATTCCATGCAGATGGAGCCACTCTGGTGACAACATCTCCTCTCCGTAAGGACACGAGCAGCACTCCTCCAGACTGAAGTAGCAAACTCCGCCCTCACGTCCATTCGTCCCATGAAGACGAGAGGCTGCAGAGAAGATTTTAAAATTCCTGCACATCTTTATCAATATTATCCTTACAGGACTGTCAGTTACTTCAGGTTTCTGTGTTAGAACGACCCTCATTAGACCCAGAAATGCCGACATTCGCCAGTCCTCCCCTGTTGAGATTGTTCTTCAGTGTTGATATTCAGGATCTAACATGGCGTGATGCTGGATATGAATGGGAGGCTGTGAGAACTGAATCAAGTTCAATCTGCAGGATATTTGATGAAACCCTGGATCACGGCGACATCTGAACAGATGGTCATATTTGCATGTGTTCACTTTGGCCCACGCTGATCAAGTTATTTGCATTTAAATGCTTCTGACCTTGATTTCTTTCTCTTTGGTACTTCGCACCTTTAATTAGCTAATTATAACTTCTTCTCTGCCTCCTCCATTATCTGCTGTGTTTGGCCCTGTCTCCATGGCCAAGGGTAATCACATTTGTAAAAGTCTCATTTCCTCTCCAATTCAACTCGATTTCACCAGATGAATGGGAATAACTCTGAACGAAGGAAGGGAAACGATCAGGATCGGGGGGGGGGGGGAATCTGGAGTCGATCGTCGTGATGCATCTACGTCTAGCAAATAAAGCGAAAAGCCACCATGGTCTAGATCTAGACCTTTTCAAACCAACTGAATGTAACTGGCAGGTTATTAATAATACACGTTTGTCTGTTTACTGCCTGTGTGCAGTTGATAAATAATTGTGGATGAGCTTCTGAACGTTCATGGGGCCCATCAGCAGGATGTAGTCCATCACGTTCCCGAGGACGTTCCTCGCGCCACGCCACGGCCGAACTGGTAATCGGTTTGTTCAAGTCGGGCAGAAAATGTTGCTGCACATCGTACAACATGAATTGCATCGCGCCGTTATTTACACACCTGCGCAGCAACGTCGCGCTGTACCCCGGCAGCCAGAAGTTCTGCCATGTTCTCCTGGGGACCACAGTGCTCTGAATGGCTCTAATGGAGGGTAATTGCCCTTGGAGGAGAATGAAAAGGTAAAGAGGAGGGAACAAAGTCATTTCCCCCCATCAACAGCATTAAAAGGCAATGAGCCAGGCCTCCATTGCACAGCACTGCCTTCGCCTTATTATGCCTTAGCTAATGGTGGCCACAGGCTGCTTCTGGAATGTTCTGATTGTGTTCTGCTAGAACTGTGAATTACCTGGTTGTGGGAATTGTGGGAATTCCACCAATGTAGCAACATGAGAGCAGCTCCCAATTCACATATTTTATAACCAGATCTAACCTGTTTTCACTTCAAGTCTAACATTTCATGTTCCTTGTGATTTGAGTTCTACACTGGGGTTCGGGGCGTGAGACCATGCTGGGTTCTGGAATGTGGCTTGATTCAAATCTGTTACTTTGATGGAGTGAATACGTTGTGGGAGAAAATGGGAACTCTCTATTCAGTGAGGTCTGGAATATAGCAAAGCTTCTGCCTCATCCATCAACCTGACCATGGCAGGTCCACCACGAGAGTCTCAAGGAGACATGGTGGGAGGCCACATAACAGCACACAGCCAGGTAATTATGAGCCACGTGGCTTTAACTGCTGGTAAGAACTTCACGTCTCTTCAGCACTCACGCCATTTAGCCAATAACATCTTGTTCAGGAGTAAATGTGTTTTTACCCACTAGACCACCGGCACCCATTAAAAACCCACTTTGTGTGGAACTGTGTGTGAAGAACATTTACTCCAGTGCATCAGCGCTGATAACTGTGCGCCCATATTGTAATATGACATTATAATGATGCATTCCGCTGCTGCGTGGTCCAAATTGGGCACCAACATGCATGCAGTGGCCGGCAGATTGTTTTATTTTATTTATAAAGTCTGCAGTATAAATTTAAGTTTAAGACCTTTAAACTCTAGATTTAGGGATTAGCATTCATTTTTAATGATATTTAAGGCCTCAAATGGAAACTCGTATATCGGGCTTTTTAAGGATCCGTGGAAACCCTGCTGTACGCTCTGTGCTTTCGACCAAAACTAATGGCTCGTGCTGCACGTCCTGCAGAGCACAGAACCACACAAACCAGACCATCCAGATGAAGTAAGTGAAGAAGAACTGTTCCACCTGATGCTCGTGTGACCCATCACCCTGTCACAGTACCGACAACATCTTCGACATCCTGCCAGAAGTTTTCAATGTTAAATTGAGCATTAACTAAATATCGCCTTTTAAACGGTGGCGGTCTGGTGCCCCGCCCTGGTGCGTTCCAGATGATTTCAGGTGAATAAAACCCGCGTGAAATTGACATATGTTGCCCTCTGTCATGAGCCAGCTCGTGTGGTTCGGTGTCATTTAATATCCAGATTGTTCAGACTTGCGCCACTGAGCACCTGCAGCAATTTTGGTGCTTTACCCTTGGCTGGTGAACCCCAGGAGGACCCGTTTTATGCTAATCTTTGTAAAAGTCCCCATTATCAGGAAGCAAAGTCAGGCAACTGACAGGCACTCTGCCTCTGAGGATTGTAATCGACCATATGTGGAGTTCCAGCAGACGAATCCTCCGGATTCGGGGCGTAGATGTGGCTGTGACGATGGCTTCTCGCTTCCTTTGTTAAGATGTGGGCCACGCTGCTCGCCATGGCGTCTTCTCTGGGCTGTGATTGGTGGCCTGTCGGCGGCGTTGGCGATGCGGTGGGCGAGTGAGATGATGAGAGGAGGAGGAAAAGACAAACGTCTCCTTCACACCACGCCGCATCCTGATTTTACACGGCTGGCGCGCTGCAGGCGGGGACGCGGTGGCACTCGTGCGGGCTGGCGTTAGAACAGACCCACACACACACACACACACACACACACACACACACTAACCCAGTAATCAAGCCAGCACTATCTGTGGGTGTGTGTGTGTTTTCCTGGGTATTTAGCAACTTTTTATTCACTAGGACCCATAATCCTCTGGTGCTGTTTGCCTTGATTAAAGTTGCTCATTTGAACATAAGTTGTGTTTATTTATTGCTGCACATTCACTGTATTCAGAAATCATTATGGTCCAAACTGTAATTACACTTCATTAACTGAAGCTGTAGAAGGAATAAAAATAGAAAGCGTGTAAAATACATGGGTTTTTATTGTTTTTTAATGGGTTTTTATGGAGGTTTTTTTTAGGGTTTTTATTTTTTTAGTTTTAGCAAATTTTTATTCTTCATCTGAAACGAACAACAGAGGAATTATCTGGTGTGAATCCATAACCTGGATCTGTTCAGAATATTAAATTGAGGCTAAATGATCAATACCTTTCCTCTTGATTCATTGCCATAATAGTTGATTATTGACACGTTAGTCGAACTGAACAGGAAGTTCTGTGTTCTGGATCCTGTCTGGCTATAAGCGTCATGCCAGCAGACAGGGGCTTCTGCAGGGTTCCTCGTTTACAGGGGAAGGGGATGATCTCCACATTTCCTGTGGATTTTACGCTACAGCCCCCCAGTAAATCATCCAGGCTGGATCTGTGGTCATTTATAGCAGACAGCATTGTAGAAGGAGGAGAAGATCTCAATCAGCTTTAACCTACATACATGCGCAGAGTGTCCAGAGTTCCACCGCTGACCCAGCTCCTTTCCTCAAGCGTCCATAATTCATACGGGACAGACAGAAAAGAACATGATTGTGCACTTTTTACATGAACTTTTCAGATGAAATGGAAGGTAATTAGATGAAGTATGACAATAATAGAATTTAATAAATCTGATTCTCCTCAGTGGTAGATATTTTAATAGGAGTAGAGACCTCATCAACTCATAATCCAGATGGACTGGAGAACCTCAATCTTTAAACAAGGTTGTAAATGGAGGAAATGACCTAATTACCTTCTCCTCTCAGGAGCTTCCTCCATCAGCAGGTGGAGATGTGCTGCCTGGAACAAGAATCCAGATTTATCATCGAATCACAAACTGAATTGTACATGTCATGACACTTTTGATGATTTTCTCCATTTTCTGAATTTAAAATCACTGGCATCATCGTCGGGACAACGTTCTGTGCTCTCTGGAAGTGGACTCATCTCCTGTGCATTATAACTGTGTATTTTTCCCAGTGAAAGCCACTTGGCTTCCGCCGAGCTGCTCCAGTTTTCTGGATGAAGTCTGCAAATACTTAAATACTTTGTGGTTTCAACAAACAGATTTTTTGAACGATTGTGTTGTATTCTCTGGCTTCTGAAATTACCTCTGCTAACAAAATCTACCCTCATTACTCTCTCATCACTTCTTCTTCTGGTGAGACTCCATGCATCAAATGAGTTTGTGTGGTGGGTTTGATGTGAGGAGATTGAGGATCTGAGGATAATGTTGTGGCATCTTAATCCGACTTCTCTTAGATCCTCAGCCAACCTCGACAGTGGACTTTGCTTAATTAGGATTGAGAAGATCAATTTAAGGCTGTAATTGATATTAAACCCCAGCATACAGCTCGAGCTTGAAACTACGAACCCTTGAGATTTGAAATGTCATTGTCTCCGTTGCATTTTAATTACAAATTATTAATTTTTAGGAATTGGACTCCTGGTTTATTGTTATGTGTATTATTATAATATTTCATGGAACATGGGAAATGGACAGATAAAACACAGGAAAACAAAAAAGAATCATGCAAACAGTCAACTCTGTCTAAACTGTATTCCAGTCTGAACCTTAGTCTGGACCTGAAGGTCTGCTAGATGCCAGAAACGAAATACAGGAATTCAGGTTGATTTATGGACTCAAGTGAAGCAGATGGTGAGGATCATGTGTTGCCACCTTATGCGATACACAAATCCTCGAATAAGAGATGAAGGTCATTGTTGAAGGCTGAATTCAGATTCATGGTGTTCCATTCACAACGCAGAAGTGTCTCCATTTTTCATGCTAGAGATTGTAATAAATACAAATGACAAACATTTAACTTTTTAGAGAGAGAATTCTTGCAGATGTGCAATGAAAATTCTGATAAGTGAGTATAAACACTTTTAATAATAATTAGATTTTAAACCAAATGAACCTTTAAATGATAGTGTAAGGGTAAAGTTTAGTTTCATGCCATGTTGGGTTAAGGATGAGACAGCGTGGAAATGAATAAAAAAATTAATTCAAAAATGAATAAAGAAATATGCACAACAAACACACACAGCATCACAATGCAGGACAGGGCAACGGTCCTAATTAACAGCCCTAATTAACACAAAGTACTTGTCAGCCAAGACCACCGTGACGGCAGTAATATGGTGCTGTTGGTTTGTTTTTGATATAGATATTTTTTTATCATAACTCCTTTTCTTCAGAATATGTTTGTGAACCGATGGAATCCTGTTTTCATTGTGTGTTTGATTGAAATATTACACACAATGGCGCGTCTCATTATCTTGCGTTATCTCCATCTTGTTGCCTAAAGGCCAGTTTGTCGTTTAGTCTTGGAGGAGCAGAACATATTAAGATAAAAATAATGGAAGGGGATTAGGCGAGATTTCCCTCTCGTTTCCTTGCTGGCTGAAGGATGATCGGAAGCTCTCTGAGTTTATTAAAAAGCTCCGTGCTCCACTCGAACGCTTATCGGCTGAGGCACCCTGGTAATCACATTCAATTACCATGAGCGGCCTGACTTACTCCTGCTGGAGAGATAAGGACCATGGATGTAGGAGCAATGGTCTCTACTGCACCAGGTCAGATGGGCTCGTTACAGGCTACGAAGATTCCGTTCATGTCTGAAAAGAAATTGCATTTGCTTATTTTTAATAAACAATTGAATCATTCCACTGGGTGAAAAAAATGAAACCATCACATGAGTGATTTCCATTTTACAAACCCGCCTGCACTCTTACATTTACGTTTAAGGCATCTGGGAGACGTCCTTATCCAGAGCGACTTACAACGTGCTTCCATGTCACCATCGATGAAGTGATCAGTTCTGGTTCACTAGGACCCCCAACTATGAATACAATCTTTTTATTCACTCTGTTCTAGTTTCTATACAGAAGTCAGACAAGAAGAAGGTTACAAGTTCATCTAAATATTCTCTAAAGAGGAAGGTCTTGAGCTGCTGTTTGAAGGTGCTCAGTGACTGAGCTGTTCTGACCTCGAGGGGAAGTTCATTCCACCACCGAGGGGCCAAGACGGAGAAGAGTCTAGATGAGAGATGGAGGGACCAGGCGAGCAGTACTGGAGGCTCGGAGTATACGAGGTGCAGTGCGAGGTGTAATAAGGGCTGTGAGGTAGGATGGTGCTGCTCCAGCATCAGTATTTTGAAGCTGGGAGCCAGTGGAGGGAACGTAGCAGAGGGGCGGTGTGGGAGAAGTTGGGAAGGTTGAAGATCAGTTGTGCTGCTGTATTAGTTGTATTAGAGGTCAGATGGTACATAGAGGTAGACCAGCTGCAGATCAGGCTGATGTGTGGATGAAGGAAAATCAAGGAGTCATCATCGCGTGGTGGCATTTACTAAAGCCTTAAATTCATTTAATAACCATTACCAGAATAAACATATTGCTTAGCAGCTGGAGCATCATAAATTTACAGCCTGTGCAAAAAAACGTAAAACCGATTTTAAACAATAATCAACATTCTGTTTAACAGGTTATTATATCTTTTGCCGCAAAATCCCAAAGAATTCCGGGCAGTATTTTCTTGTTGTTCTCGTGATCTCTCCATGCACCATGAGGAACCGGAGGAACCGTGGAAATTACCCCTGGACTGGGGCTGGGCCTGGACGAGTGGGACCTCCTGCTTGAAACGTGTGGAACAGCGCAGCCCTTGTTGAGAAAAGCAGCTTGATTTTCCTGCCCAGTGTGTTGCACTCGTGGGATCTCATTCTGTCGGACAAATACAGGTTGGTCTGAAGATAAATGGAGCTGAGCGATGCCTCCAAGTTTATAGATAGTGCCGACGTGGGACATGGATTGACAAAATGTGCTTTTTCAGCAGAATAATTTCTCTAAATAGACTCTAGTGATCTACAACCAGAACACTAACGTGGCAGCACACTGCAGCAGATGCGTGAAGTCCTTTCCTCATTTGTGTCCACAGAAATAGCTTGATTTATTGCTGCTTCCAGTCTCTGGGTGGAGCTGTGCAGCACTACGTCAGCAGATAAATGAGGTGGAATTTGCATATTTATGATCGGTTTCTGTTCTTCTTGCTGGCTGCGTATGATTTGCAGATATTTTCTTTCTGATGAGAACTGATATTGGCTGATTCGTCCTCTCATGACATGTGAAGAATATGCTGGCATTCAGTAGCAGTGGTGGCGTAGCGGTTAAGATGATGGTTAAAAGCAGAGGACACAGTTCACCGTGTCACTGTGTGCTGTGCTGCAGTGTTTCACAATGACAATCACTATAGTGATTATATGGTGCATTGAGGTTTTTATACAATACACAGTGGACCTGTTGGCATCCAGCATAAATATTACAACTATTGTCTGATGCAATTTCATGTCGTATTTCTAAAGCTGTTTCAGCAGAAGGGGACTTTGAAAAGATGATTTAGCGCAGAGGAAACAGGAATTTACATTTACATTTACGGCATTTATCAGACGCGTGTATCCAGAGCGACTTACAATCAGTAGTTACAGGGACAGTCCCCCCCTGGAGACAGTCAGGATTAAGTGTCTTGCTCAGGGACACAATGGTAGTAAGTGGGATTTGAACCTGTGACTCTGTAGTCTTCTGGTTCATAGGCAAATGTGTTACCCACTAGGCTACTACCACCCCTCAGCAAATACATCCGTGCTCCAGAGCCGACTGATGCCGTAGGGTGCTAGTAGCCTAGCGCCTATGAACCAGAAGACCCAGGTTCAAACCCCACTTACTACCATTGTGTCCCTGAGCAGGACACTTAACCCTGAGTGTCTCCAGGGGGGGACTGTCCCTGTAACTACTGATTGTAAGTCGCTCTGGATAAGGGCGTCTGATAAATGCTGTAAATGTAAATGATGCTCGTCTGTTTTTCTCACTTTTCTCGCTTGGCAGCTGTCAATTTCATGTGTCCTGGTTTCGCTGACATTATAATTATGATAAAATAAAAGAAGCGGACTCGTACTCGGAAGGTTGCTGGTTCGAATCCCGAGCCGCCAAGGTGCCACTGAAGTCCCCTTGATCAAGGTCCCGTCCCCACACACTGCTCCCCGGGCGCCTTTGCCAATCCTCGTGGTTTGAAGGATGCTGTCATAATGTTGTAATAATCACGACAGCCAAAGTTAGATATAAATAATTATGCAGTCATTAATACACACAGTTTGTGCTCTGAATGTGAACTCATTGCCTTCAACTTTGTCTTTTCTTGCTACTTTCAAATGTCACACATGCAACCAGGACATGTTGGCCATGGATGCCATTTCCCTGATCTGGTGTGCTGTCCAGACAGTGAAATCTGTTGTCAGCCACGCCCCGGGCTGCAGTGGGGGAAGTTCCAGGAAGTGTTGGCACCGTGGTGCCCTTCAGGCAGCTCGCATCCACGTGGGCATCCAGCAGGAGTGACTGTCCCCAAGGCAGCACTGCCAAACGTCATTTATACGTTGTATTGTCATTAACAGTCTGGTGAGGACTAATGGGCCACTAATGCACTTCACATCATTTCAGCGAATGATGAGTAGAGCCGTCTGTAGTGCTTCACTCGACCAATCAGAAGCAGCAGAAAGCTTCTGTCCCTTGCGTCTCTCTGTGTCATGTGTGGATATTTCAATTAAAAAGTGAGCTCTTAATGAGAGCTCAATCACTCGCTCGGTTACCATTTCATTCTGTCGTCATGACGGGGGTCTGACGCGAACAGACAAAAGGCTTAAAGAGTCCAATTTGGCCGCTCTGTTTCGAGTGCCGAGATCCCAGCACGATAAAGATGGATGAGTTCCCCGGGGCAAAAAGCAGCCTGGATTTTTAATATTCTCGCCTTGAGCAGGATGGCAGTTCCCTCTCCTTCCGCCTCCTGTTCTCGTCCCGGCCAGAAGTGGCCCTCTGCAGGAAAGAAGGCCGTAACAGGCACACGACACAGGACCTGACAAGGACTGAACACCAGAGGGCGGTATATATACACAAACTCATGGACACCATGGACCCCCGGCCCGGCACACGGACTGGGACACCCGCCCACGGTCGGAAACCGTGACAGTAATCTAGTAATGTAGTTGCGGTCTGGGGATTTTATTTATTTCATTCGAGTTTCACGTTTTCATATGCAAATTTAAAATGTCTTTTTTTTCTTCGTCTAGCACTTAACAATTTCTGAGCATGTTCTTTTTCTGACAAGTTCGGCCTCATCAGGGCTCTTAGTTTGGTAAACTCAAAATCTATAGAAAGCGAATGAGAATTGCTGGTGTCTTTCTCCTGTAAGTCGCTTTGGATATAAGCGTCTGCAAAATAAAGTAAAGTAAAGTAAACTACCTCCTCTCATTTTATCTGTCTGGGAAACAACATGTGATCAGGAAGGTGAAAATGGAGATAGAGGAGCTTTCACCTGGTTCGTTCGTTTAAACTCCTCCGCGCACGCCTACGTTGTATTTTTGGCCTTCTACAATGTGAGTGGAGAGGAGGATCAGTCCCCATGTTGGTGGCATTCATTTATAAATATAAAAAAATACATACGTGGCACCGTGGCAATAGAATCGAAGCGGACTAGTGTTCGGTTCGCCCCTTGGAAACACACTGCTGAGGCAGGTCCTGGTAATTGGATTCCAAGGGGCTAGTGTCCGGTCCTTAACGGTCTCCGAGTGTCCAGGGATCTACAACACGCCATTATCATCTTACAGGGAGTTTAGAAAACCGTGTGGCAGGTGTGGCGCGTCGAGCTCAGCTCGCTGTGAACAGGGAGTGAAGATTTTGTGTGTGTGTGTGTGTGTGTGTGTGTGTGTGTGTGTGCTGTCCTCTGGAAAATAGTAGAATTGGTGTCAGAATACAGAAATCCTTTCAGCAGCTCTGAAGATGAACATTAATTTATCGTTATTCAGGAAGCCACCGCTGGTCTGTCTTGTACTAGCGGTCCAGTGCCAGTCCAGTGTTTTCTGAGTCCAGTTGGGGCCTGGGTGGAGGTCACCATGTCCACCTTCATCTACAGTTTGATGGTTTACACCGTGACACCTGACACTTTTCCCAGCATGTACTGCTGCGGCGGCATTAAAACCACTTAATTCTATGCATCAGTGTAAAAAAAAATATGAAATTTGTCACTCGTGTTCCTCTGGTGACCGAACCCTGGATCTGGGCACGCTACAGCTGTCCACCTGACGAAATCTTCTCACTCAGTCCACGCACCCATCAGGTCCAAATCCATTGTCCATGCAGGAGGTTCTTTTTCCTCTTCCTCAGGACAGGACTGACAAGCAACTGACTAGTTGGCAGCAGGTTCTGTGGTGCTGTGGGATTGTGGGTAAAACGGAACATGGGGGGATAATGAACCGCATGGAGGCCTGTCGTTTGTCTGGCCCGCAGCCTCCATCCCTCAGCAGCATCTGGACGTGTTGATACTCGAACTGTTTTTCCTGTCAGGGTTAATTGGAAATGGCTTTGGCCACCCTGTAACAGCACTGGAGTCGGCCTTTATCTGCACACACTGTCCCTGGTTTCACTGTGTGTGTGCGTGTGTGTGCGTGTGAGAGAGAGAGAGAGAGAGACATTTTATTCATGCATCATTAGATTTGTGATGATTATTGCAGCAGATCTGCAGTGTGGAGTGAAATGATGCCTCTCATCTGGTTTCTCAATGCAGTTTTGATGTCCCCCACAATCAGGCAGCACTTCAGCAAGTGTGTGTGTGTGTGTGTGTGTGTGTGTGTGTGTGTGTATCTGAACACAGCAGTGATCCATGACAGGCAGACCGAGTCTTATGGCTTATTATGTCATGATCAGAAGCACTGGGACAATGTGAGAATCAGGTTCCATCGTGTGCTAATTATCAACATCTATATAAAAGTTTTTTTTATCTGCATGGATCATGAGCAAATCCAACGATTATTAGTCTGTGGAAGACCATCAGGGAGGCTGTCGTGTTTGACAGCGTCAAGTGACGTTTCACGGCTGGAGAAGGACATTCTGACATGAGCATGTGAAGTGATGGCCGGGGGCTCACAGTGAACATCTGGTGATGGATGGAGAACAGGTTCTGTGGCTCCGCCTGTGACCCAGGCGAAAGGGGAACCGTTACTGGGTCCCCACTGGTCCCACTTCAGCTTGCGATCTGTGCTGAGGCAGGTCCTGGTAATTGGATGAGCTGACAGTAACGCCTCACACGCCAGATCCAACAGAACGGGCTCCGCGAAGGGTGTAAGTTGTAAGCAGATGTAAATCTTCACAGTAAACAGCCGGAGATGGTAGCAGCAGCGGGTGGCCTGAATCCAGGCCAGTTTGCCGAACAAAACGAGGAGATCATTATGAAGCGCTGCTGCCTCGGTCAGCTCTTTACTTCAATCTGGGGGTGAGGGGTGAACTGCCGGACTCAGCGGTCCTGGCCGCTGTGGATGAATCCTAGTTACAGGCCATTTAGATCACTGTCAGGTGCCCTTCTCCCTGGTTGGCCGGGTCAGCGTGAGCTTTACTCCGAATTCACCTTCTTCAACAGCTGCTTTATCCTCGGGGGAGAACTTGGAAGCTGGAAGAGTGAGGTCCCCGGGGGCGCCCGAACCATCACAGCAACCTTGAGGACAACCACCAGCATAAAGCAACAATGCAAAGATGGAAACCGACTCATCCGTCGATCTTGTATCACTGCTGTTGTGAGCATTCTTTCTGATTGATCCTGGCCTTTGTTCCTCGACCACGCCTTTCGGATTTGCCCCTCTGCCATTGTTCTGACGCTGATGTTGTTGACTCCTTTATTCGTCCCCGACCACGCCTCCTCACGTCCCCCGATGCCAACCGTCCCGTGGTCTGATAGCGGATAATGTTGACAAAAAAACCCTCAGAATTCTTCCTGCTGCTTTGGTCACCAGTAAACAGAAAAGGGACCAGTTCCATTGGCAGCCCTACCTGCATACACCCTAACACCACCATCTCCACCACCAACATACTTTACTGATGAGGTGGAATGGTTCCTTTCCTTCTCCATACTCTTCTCTTCCCATCACTCTGGTACAAGGTGATCTTTGTCTCGTCTGTTTTTGAGGCTCACCAATGATTTCCATCTTGTGGTGAAGCGTCTGCATCCACTCTGGTCTTCTCTTGTCTTCTCTTGGTTGTTGAGTTTGACACACGTACACCTCCCTGCTGGAGAGTGTTCTTCATCTGGACAGCTGTTCTGAAGGGCTTTTCTTCACCTGGGAAAGAACTCGACTGCATCCACCACGGTTGTTTTCTGTGGACTTGCTGAGCTCAATTGTGTCAGTGTCCTAATATTTATGGACCTGACCGTATCTGTGTCATGAGGTTCTGCAGAATTTTTTAGTTTTCTCTCCATTTTCCCCTGCAGTCATTTTCCTTCTGTCTATGGAGAGATGATGCAAGTGAAAGTGTCTGAATCTAAAAATCACCTCAAATCCAAACCTGTCTGGGGCGCGTTTGTCACATAATGAGGAGAAACCTTGGACTTTCTCACTCGTAGTCATTTTTCTTTCAGACCCATTAAAGAGCTTAAACAGGGGGTACAGAACCATGCACACTTCATGAGAATAAAACCCCTCACTTTTAGTCTAATCCAAACCCTTCATTTACGGTCTGTGAAGAGCTGCCGCTGGGTGAGTGCCGCAAAATTTGAAACGCCACTCAATAACAAATCAATTATATCATCATCGAGAATAGAGTGATGCTTTAAGGAAAAATGTTCAACGGACATAATCATCACGCTTAATTAATAAAGTAGAATGCACTGAACGACACTGGATTCCGATCAAACCTTACAGCTGAGACCACGAAGGGGCTATTTTCAACTCTTTGTGTATTTGAGAAGTGCAGATCATTTGTTGATTAGTTTGTAATTACTGGTGCTTGGTTATATTTTACCACACGTGGCCCAACACGAGTCCTACAGTTAACTCCCAGTCAATTAAAACAGCCCTTCGGTGGTGTGTGTGCGTGTTGGCGTGTTTCTTCCTGCTGGCGTCAGCGTTTTATTTCCTTTCTAAAATTCCCACTTAACAGAGAGCTGGTCCTGGCTCCGTGGCCATTTCCTGACAGCACCGGCCTTGCCATCAAGATGCAGTGGAGGCTTCAAGGGTAAATGAGAGCGGCGAAGCAGATAAGGACTCAGGAAGGTCGTTCCCTTAAGCAAGGTCTTCTGCTCCCCGGTTTCATGTCAGACTAATTCTGCCTTGCTGCCTTGGCGAAACGATGGGAAGGAACGAGGATGGTTTCCACACCGGCCGCTTATATCAGGGCAGCTTCTCAGGCGGAGGATGTTCATGCAGCTCGGGGGCTGGAGTTGGGCTTTGTGTGCAGCGTTGCTTAATTGCCCGATAAGATGCTACCGACTAACTTGCTCTGTGAGTGTGCGAAGCCAATTTCAGGCTGTTCCTGGTCTGTAAGGGTCGTAGTAGGCCATGAACCAGAAGACCCAGGTTCAAAGCCCACTTACTACCTTCATAGAGTCTCCAGGGGCACTGTCCCCGTAACTTCAGATTGGAAGAAGTCTTCAGATAAATGCCAATCCATGGAACTGATGATGAACTTATGATGAAATGTGTTGAAATGTTCTACTTGCGGTGGGTGAGAAGACTGTGGGCAGCTTCTGATCTGACATTCAGAGATTCAGGTCAGGACAGTAGGGTTCTCTTACAGATCACAAGAACAAACAACCTTGATTTCATTGTTGTGTTCAAATGTAACCACAGACTTCAAGAGTTCTGGGTCCTCGCATGTCTAGAAGTGCTATCTGAAGGTGAAATAATACAATTTTCATCACTTTCCTACCCAGCAAATATGCTGTGACTCATCTGCAAGTGGAAACGTGCTCCAGAATGAACAAAAACCAGGTTCAGTTTTGTTCACCTGAGGTGCACAGAGACAGAATGAGATCTGCATTTCATGAGTCTTTACATCGCCACATGACTCTGGTCTGCAGGAGCCATGAGATGGTGAAATGAGCTCCTTCGCCAGGATGATGAATGTCCAGCTGGCGGCCACAGCGCGGAAGATGCCATTTATAATCACACGGCAGCTTCTGCGGCATTCAGCGCGAACATTTTGGAAGATTTCCTCTGACACACGGTGTCGAGAGGTTTAAAAGTCTGTTAGTCACACTGAATTACACCTTCATTACCCCTGTGTACAGGAAGTGTGCGGCGTTCGCTGTGTGACGTCTCCTCGTCATGGTTGTGAATGGGAGGATGGTGAGATGGAAAAGACGGAGGAGGCGTGGGTGTAAAGATGAATGTGAGCATAACAAGGAGTGAAAGGTTTAATCGGGGAAAATGTTCATTCATTTATAACTATTTGAAATGCATTGAAATTATAGGCTGATCATCTCTTTATTTAAAATCAAATAAATTTTTCCCTGACTGTATTAAATCAGGCTAACAAATCTGGAGAATTACCGATTTTGTGAAGAACAGGGCTGTGGTGGACACAGATGGACTTTATGGAGCTGTGGATATGAATGGGATGCATTTGCTTTTCTGTGCTTTTCTCTGTTGGATTTTTATTGGTTTCTGTGTTTATTGTAGTAAAGTTCTGACCTGTTTCTGCCATGGATGGGAACTTCAGCGTTGTGTCTCCACTGTGCCCAGGGCGTCGCCGCTGACCAACAGCTCACATCTCATTAAAAAGCAGCAATGATGAATTATTCAAACCAGTCAGACATCCTGGACACAATGGGCTCCTCAGATAAAGTCACTCATACCAGAACGGCCCACATCATGTGAATATTTTTTAAGTATAACGTGCATCCTATATGGATTGAAATGAGTCTTGTTTTCTGTGTTCTATTAGATTTCCTCGTAAGTTTTTCCATGTAGATCAGGAAGTCTCATATTTATTCAGTTTTGTTCCATTTGTTTTCTGAATTGGATGTTCTGTGGTTCATGTGGTAAATGGTCAGTTGGGGCCAGTGGGCGGCCATGACAGGTGCCCGGGGAGCAGTGTGTGGGGACGGTGCTTTGCTCAGCGGCACCTTGGCGGATCAGGATTCGAACCGGCAACCTTCTGATTATGGGCCTGCTTCCTTAACCGCTAGACCACCACTGACCCTTAAAGTGTTACTGTTATCTACAGATCGGGTCCTAGTGAACCAAACGAGGGATTTCAATGATGGATAATCGTAATCGAATCGTGAGACCAGTGAAGGTTCACACCTCTACTACACACACACACACACACACACACACACACACAGTCCCCCAGGATTGAGAAGTTCTCAGAACAGAACTAGGTCTGCCAGACAGGACTAATGTTTTCAGGCTCTTGGTGGTAGAGTCATTAGAAGTCCTCTGATGGAGACAAGTGAAGACGAGTGTCAGTGGAATAATGCTTGCATGTTTTACCATGGAGGATTTTCATCCTGTTATGCAGAAGATTAATAATGAGATTTCCGACATTATGTTTAGGGCCTGTAGGACCTGTCAAAGCCCATTGAGACACACTGTATGTGATTTTGGGCTATATAAAAAATAAGTGTTGTCGTTGTTGTTGTTGTTTGTTTGGCTTCTGGGTGCATTTATTATCACTTAATACGATCAGAATTCAACTTTAATACAATCAGAATTCTCAAGGCGCTGGGACGAGATATAGTTATCTAATCTTTTGTTTCTCTTCTTCTCTCTCCTCTCCTCCCTTCCTCCCTCCTGTGGATGAAATCACTCGCCCTCCCAGAGGCCGCAACCAAATCCCGAGTGAAAGGTGAGTGATGAGGATTTTTCATGTTCGGCCTGTTAGGAAAGTTCATCATGCCCATGTAAAGATCTTCCAGGATCGGCATTCCGATGTCAGGGTCAGTCCGGTAAGTGTTCTAATAAGGCTGCGTGTGATTAGGGCATCGGGTATTAATTGGAAACGGGTGCTGCACTGTTAATCACGGAGACAAGCGCCGCTGAATATGAACCCAGATTTACTCATTATGCAAAACGTGTTCTGTTCTCCAGACCCTTTAATGCTGTCCTGCAGCAGGGTTGAATTTGAAATCTTATTCCCAACCCTGACCTCCAGGCTTGAAAAAAAGACAGAACTCTTGATGTTTTGATGTCCTCTGTCCCCGTTAGGTGATTTTGCATTCTCTTAAAGCACAAACTCCTCTTAGCTGATCCTGAATCAGGCCTTCTGATGGGTCATGATCACTGATGTCATTGCATTAATGGCTTCGGGGTTGACAGAAGATGATGCTCTTTAACGAGTGATGGGGGTGTGATTGACAGCTCTCACACACCTTACTTCTGTCCTCTGGTCGGACCTTCAGTCATTCACACCAAGCGCTGTTCCTGAATAGTAATGTGAAGATTTTTAGGGTAATGCAGCCATTAAAATTCATATATAAATCATAGTGAGATTGCACACAAGAGGCCATTCAAGACATATTCCTAGTTCATTTGTGTTCCCCATTTTCACATCTATTTTTGACATGTCATTAAGATTGATTGATTTGCTATATTGTGCACTCAGGCAAAAGGCATCGACTGGCTGTGCTTAGTGTAATTACCTATGGATTTTCCTATATCACCTCAAATTAAATTTCAAAATTTTATAAAGGACGGGCGGTGAACACTCAGGGCTCAATCTGGCTTTGTGTTTTTGGGTGATCCTGATGACCCTGTGAGCTACAGCACCCTAAACCTGTGATTCCAGCACAACTTTCGACTGTGTTGATTGTATAAATATGACTGTGCATGTGTGGCGAGGGGTGGGTTTCCAGCAGAGACTCCGCCCCTTCGTTTCTCTTGATGAGTTAAGCAGGGCCTGAGGTCCACAGTCCTAATTAAAGAAGCTTCATTCTCAGACTCCGCCTCCCCCAAAACACGGCCAAGTAGGCCACCCTGCACCCTGAAGTCAGACGGTTAATTAAAGTGCCGCATTGTGTTGCGATTTGCTGTGATTAAAAATTAGATTGTCAACTGGGTGCATCATGTGACCCATTTCCCATCCCGCTCTGTGTTTTCCTGACATTTAAATCATAGAAAGCAAAGTATGCGGGATCAGAGGAGTCAGAGATCGGCACAATCTGTCTGTCTGCTCTTTTTTTTTTTTAATCTTTTTCTCTCGCTTTTGAGCAAACCAAGACCCGGAAAAAGACAATGTGAGGGTTGTGATCGCGAATGTCACATCACGGCTTCAGATGTGACAGAAACAGGAAGATGAACTTTAATGTTCCTATAGGCATGATTGACTGCTCTCACACACCCTACTTCCTCATTCCGGACGTCCTGTCAATACGTCACACGCCCGGGCGTAGCGCAGCGTCCATCTCCTCTCTTTCCCTACCGTGACCGCGCCCACAATTTTAATTCAAGGCTTCTGATGAACGTGATGCACCCAGAACTTATTTTCCATTCCCCCAAATCACAGTCTTAAAGTTCCAATTCTCCACTGTAGTGTGTGTGCGCATGTTTGTTGGAAGCTGTATGTAAATCAGAATAATTTGCCTGTATTTGGGTGTATTTATCGGGGCGCAGATGAAAGTGAAGTGATTCGCTGCTGCCTCCTGTGCTGCCCTCAGTGCGGAACTTGTTGGAAATTTCCGGTGTCAGCAGTCATTGTGTATAGAGTGTGAGGGTGGAGGTGCAGGAGTAGGTGTGCTTAAACCCTGTTGAAGAGGATTGCCTGACCGCCTGTAAATATTCCAGTTGGAGAATTCTGTTAAAGAGTCCATCATCGTTAGTTTAAACTCTATTTTTAGTGGGGCAGTGGTGGCCCTAGTGGTTAAAGAAGTGGCCCCGTAATCTGAAGGTTGCTGGTTTGGAACCACGAACCAGAATGGATGGTTTTTAATGGGCACCTTCATTATTTATTTCACTGTTTTTAGCGCTGTCTGTCTGTCTTCTTGCACGGTGTGTGTCCCTTGTTTGTACTTAATGTAGCCGGTTCGTCCTGGTGTAGCACCAGGTTCCTTAGAAACATTGTTTAAATGTTAGATGTAGCACCAGTTTCTGGAGAAACATTGTTTAAATGTTAGATGTAGCACCAGGTTCCGGAGAAACATACATGTAGCACCAGGTTCTGGAGAAACGTTGTTTAAATGTTAAATGTAGCACCAGGATCTGGAGAAACGTACATGTAGCACCAGGTTCTGGAGAAACGTTGTTTAAATGTTACATGTAGCACCAGGTTCTGGAGAAACGTTGTTTAAATGTTAAATGTAGCACCAGGATCTGGAGAAACGTACATGTAGCACCAGGTTCTGGAGAAACGTTGTTTAAATGTTACATGTAGCACCAGGATCTGGAGAAACGTACATGTAGCACCAGGTTCTGGAGAAACGTTGTTTAAATGTTACATGTAGCACCAGGATCTGGAGAAACGTACATGTAGCACCAGGTTCTGGAGAAACGTTGTTTAAATGTTACATGTAGCACCAGGATCTGGAGAAACGTTGTTTAAATGTTACATGTAGCACCAGGATCTGGAGAAACGTACATGTAGCACCAGGTTCTGGAGAAACGTTGTTTAAATGTTACATGTAGCACCAGGATTTGGAGAAACGTACATGAAGCACCAGGTTCTGGAGAAACGTTGTTTAAATGTTACATGTAGCACCAGGATCTGGAGAAACGTACATGTAGCACCAGGTTCTGGAGAAACGTTGTTTAAATGTTACATGTAGCACCAGGATTTGGAGAAACGTACATGAAGCACCAGGTTCTGGAGAAACGTTGTTTAAATGTTTGATGTAGCACCAGGATCTGGAGAAACGTACATGTAGCACCAGGTTCTGGAGAAACATTGTTTAAATGTTACATGTAGCACAAGGATCTGGAGAAACGTACATGTAGCACCAGGTTCTGGAGAAATGTTGTTTAAATGTTGGATATAGCGCCAGGTTCCGGAGAAACCTTGTTTCGTTTCACTATGTACCATCTAACATGCATGTAGCTGAAATGACAAAAGGGTGGGAATGGAGTAGAAGAAGGTGGGATGGCCTGTGGTGATTAGACGCTCCCTGCAGGCGTTGGAATTGTGGGTCCACCAACTTTCGGGGGGGTTTTGCTACCCAGCTGCAGGATCTCTGAGCGGGAACTTGACTTCCTGTAATTAGGCCACAATTACTCCCCGAATCCCGGGAGGAGATGAGGAGATGAACAACTTGTTAATGTTCACTTCTTCTAGATTTCACCATTCCCACCTGCTGATTATGATCCAGGTCCCTGGTCATCTGTCCCCGAGCCTGGCGCTTAAGTCTGATTCTTCTTCTGCTTCCATTTGCTTTCTGAAACAAGTTCTCCTCTCTCTGTAAATGGAGGTGATGGCGGTTTGAGTGGCATGGTCTTCTTCTTGCAGGTGGGCAGGATCAGGTCCCCATCGCCCAGAATGTGACGGTGGTGGAGGGCAGCACGGCCAACATGACGTGCCGCGTGGAACACAATGATAACACCTCGCTGCAGTGGTCCAACCCGGCCCAGCAGACGCTGTTCTTCGGGGACAAGAAAGGTGAGTGAAGCATTTCACACACACACACACACACACACACACACACACACACACACACACACACACACACCCAACACACACATACAGTGTTGTAGTTCACAAGACCGGTCTTGAAATCAAATGTATTTTTTTTGGTCTCGGTCTCGTCTTGGTTTGATCTTGACATTGTCTTGGTCTCGGACACAGTGGCCTCGATGGGATGGGAAAGAAAGAGAAAACATCCTCACAGCATTATTATTTTATTCAAATTCAAAAGCCGGTTATCTTTCAGATGCGCAGAAAACGAGTCCGACTGATTTAGAATCCCGTGTCTGTGTGCAAGAGCAGCAATAATTTCATTGTAAGACATTGCAAATTGAAAATGGAACTTGATTAGTCGAGCCCTCTCCATCATGAGGTGTGTATCTTTTTGTATGTAATGAATGTAATGATGTAAATGAATTTAGAGTAAATTATTTTAAATAACTTCATGGTACTTTAGGGTGTGTAGATCAGTGAACCAGCACTGTCTTACTAATGTTAATTTGACGAAATGGCCAGAAGAAAATGTATTTAAGAGTGTCAGTGAACATTTGTGTCTTCAATTCTAAGCAAGCGATTATGACATTAATATTCATAACTTACCCGAGGCCTCTGTCCCTGGTATAAGAGACTTAATATGAACATCTTTCTGGCACATCCCATCTCTTTCCCTTGATTAGGTCTGATAAAATGGTTATAGGAGAGGATTGCAGGGAATTTTATTTTATATCAGGCCTCATGACAAAATGAGTGCCATACGGACAATATAATAATATGAATTAGATTTAACAAGTAATGACACCTTACGGCAACGTCTTTTTTCTCTATAGTTGATCTGAGTAATGTGATGTTGATTCGAGCCCTAGTGTGTTTTCAGTCTTGGTCTCGGTACCCTCGGTCTCGGCAGTGTTTCGGTCTTACATTTACACTTACGGCATTTGGAAGACGGCCTTATCCAGAGCGACTTACAACGTGCTTCCATGTTACCATCGATGAAGAGATCAATTCTGATTCACTAGGACCCCCAACTATGAATACAATCTTTTTATTCACTCTGTTGTAGTTTCTATACAGAAGTCAGACAATAAGAAAGTTACAAGTTCATCTAAATCTTCTCTAAAGAGGAAGGTCTTGAGGTGCTCAGTGACTGAGCTGTTCTGACCTCGAGGGGAAGTTCATTCCACCACCGAGAGGCCAAGACGGAGAAGAGTCTAGATGAGCGTCTTCCTTTTACCTTCAGAGATGGAGGGACCAGGCGAGCAGTACTGGAGGCTCGGAGTATACCAGGTGCAGTGCGAGGTGTAATAAGGGCTGTGAGGTAGGATGGTGCTACTCCATGTTTGGCTTTGTAGGCCAGCATCAGTATTTTGAGCCTGATGCGTGCAGCTACTGGGAGCCAGTGGAGGAACGTAGCAGAGGGGTGGTGTGGGACAATTTGGGTCTTGATACCCTCCGGTCTCAGCAGTGTCTCAGTCTCAGTTTAGACGGTATTGACTACACACACACACACACACACACACACAGGTTAATCACTTCACAGAACAATAAGAACAAGAGGCTCATAATCCACACAATATTACAGAGCAGTTCTTTTCTCCTGTGCTTTTAGTGTGTGTGAGTGTGTGTGTGTGTGTGTGTGTGTGTGGCTGTTTGTTGGAATGTGGAAGTGGCTCCGTTAGGTCCGTGGATCAGCTGATCCATATGGATGTGGCGTCTCTCCCTGCTGGAACAAGCGCCTGCAGAGATCTTCACAGAGCTGCTTTGCAGGCTTCTTCCAGCCCATCCATTATTCATCAGCAGGTCCACCACCTCTGTCTGTCAGGCCCGTGGATATGAAGATTCCTCCAGCAGGGCAGCGTATCAATCATGCATCAGATTCATTAGGAGCCATTCTTTGGGCCTCGGTGATGAGTTGCATATGTCTTCTATCTCCAGTTTTTACCATTTTACCGGGGGCTTGATTTATTGCAGAGGAAGAGAGCAAATTGGACATCGTTCCTGGTGATTTACTGCTGTTAGGGTGCAGCTGGAAAAGAAACACATTTGTTTAAACTGGTTTTGTGCACAGAAGTGAAAAATCAATTTGTGCATGTGGACAATAAAATAAGTCATATTTTCACTAACGATAAATTCCTTCTGAAAATCCCACATGAACAATGCATTATGCAATCAGTAAAACTACGAAATCAAGAACCCAGAACCAACAAAACTGCTGAAGTGGATGTGGGGAAGAGATAAATCTGCCTATATCACGGTGTGGAAAGTCGAGTGAAGTGGCTTGCAGCAGTCAGAAAGATATTATGCACTAAATTAGTCTTTTAATGTCTTCATTAGAAAGATCATTAACTGGGGAGATTATCCGAACAATGAAGGAGGAGGGATTTGTGTGGGTCCTGACATCTTTTGTGCTATAAAAACCTTGAGTAAAAAGCATCATTAATGAGATTTTGCTGGATGTTTGGGGCTCCTATAAGACACTGGAATATGGCAGAATAGGAATTCCACCGAACATCGTACTTTCAACAGAACTGTTCCTCACTCACATTTTATATTCTTGTCACACTGTTTCCACACATGACTATATTAAACAGCTTCTGTGACCTTTGACCCTTCACAAAATCTATGTTAGTCTAGTGTTGTTGGTCTCATGTCAATGTATATTTTGTAGATGGTCAAGCAAATGCAATGTCTGTAGCTGTAGTTTCCAAATAAGCTTTTTCTTCATTTCATGGCTATAAGAGGCTTCTGGGGTGACCATTAATGTAACAGACTGTGCAGGAAGCATCTGGAATCATGTCTAACAACTAAAACAAGATCATTGTGGGACCCAGTGATGTTTCAGAGGTTATTGAACTTTCATCTATTTTTTTCTCAGCAAATTTCTCTGCCACAAATGTGGCAGTCAAATGATGGATAATAAACATGTCAGCAAGCCCAGATCAGATACAGTTTTGCTGATAATTGCTGCTGCTGTAGCTCAGGCATATGAACCTGATCAGCTCTGGATTAAACAGAGAATATAACCGCAACTGCATGGTCTATTAGTCAACTTTTTTATATTCTAAATCCTAACGCTCCTGAAATTACTGTAGGTATCAGCATAGACATAAACTGGTTCAGAGAAAATGAATATGGAACACTGAAAATATTTTGAAATGTGTTCCATTTGAGATATCTCAGAATCCAAAGTATAAAATACATTTTTACTGACTTGTGACTATAGTTATTCACTCTAACTAATTACAGCTGTTTTGTAACAGTTTTGTATATATGTATATTCCACATATAAATGATCACAATACTGAAATTTCAAACTTGATACCTATACTAAGGATGGTGCTCAATACTATTTTCAATACAACGGGGGAGGAACACAGGAACTTTTTAATATGTATTTTTTTATAAATAAAGAATATTATATATTATATAATATATAACGAAATGAATGAATAATTACATTGATATATAGATTACTATTAAGATATCTAGATAAACTATTTTGGCAATTACATCACGTTTAAAGAGCACCCTGAAGCCTTCTTCACAACACTTAAATCTCTCTCCTTGAAGTTTTGGATGATCTGATAAATAGCAGCAGTTTTCTTGCCAAATAACAAAAAGAGAGAAGAAAGAACAGACAACTACAATCTAGTAATAGAAGAGTATCTAAAAACAGCTGGGTGTAGAGCATCCAGTGTTCATTCCAATCTTATAAATGACAAATATAAGGATTCAGTCAAAATCAGACCGATGTCAGTGAGTGGTTACTCTGGATACTGCACTGACACAGTATGAAGCGGATGTAAAAGTAAAGTGAAATGGGGTACAGTAGTGGGTTAAAGTGCATTTTTCATTTACTGGTGTAGATGAAATGAACGGTCAACACTGAACATTCAGATGGTCGTGGTGTGAGCTGTGGTGCATGTCCTTGTTTCAGCCTCCTTATGGCCTGAGGATAGAAACTCCACCCTAGTCTCTCAGTCTTGGTCTTTTGCTCGATTTTAGGTGCTGGAACAGGCTGTTGTTGGGGAATGTTTTGTACTTGAAAACTTTGATGGCCCTGGTCCTGCATCTCTTGGAGTAAATGTCCTGCAGAGGTGGAAGAGGTGACCGGCATTCCGCTGCACGAATCACACTCTGTAGGGCTGTTCCCAAACCAAGAAGTAAGGTTCTGTGTCAGGATGCTCAGTTGGAGACACCCTGAAATTCCTCAGCTGTCTCAGGTGGTACAGGCACTGTTATGCCCTTTTGGTCTGAACTGGGATGTGTTCAGATCATGTCAGGTCCTCTGAGATGTTGACACCCAAGTATTTGAAGCTGCTCATCCTCTCGACTGGAATCCCATTGATGTTGAGGGGCTTGTAGACCAGTTGCTGGGTCCTTGCTGACATTCAGTTCGAGGTGGATTTCTGATACCATGAAAGGAGGTTCTCTACCTCATCCAAGTAGGCCGTCTCATCAGTTGATGTGACCACCTGGAGGAGACTGTGATAAAACCTCCACAAGCACCACACCTCCACATGCTCCTCCACGTCTCGAATGATTGGCCTCATCTGCCCTGTCAGATGTTATAAACTGTTCCTTGAGGTCTCTACATGTTCATGAATATTCAGATGGTGTTTGTCTGAACCGCAGCTCTGAGGGACAACCGAATCAAACTAGTACGAGCCTCGTGGAAGGAGCTGACCATCAGCATCAGTGAGGTGGCCCTGTCTGACGAAGGACAGTACACCTGCTCTCTCTTCACCATGCCAGTCAAGACAGCAAAGGCCTTCCTTACTGTTCTGGGTGAGTAGCTAAGAGATGAGTACAGTGTCTATTTCTGGACAGCATCAGAACATCATCATAATCTCTACATCGCAGGGGTCCCAGACAAACCAGAGATCACTGGGGTTGCCGAACCAGCCACAGAAGGAGACCAGGTCACCTTGACCTGTCTGACCTCAGGTAGCAAACCCGCTGCTGAAATCCGGTGGTTCCGGAACGACAAAGAGGTTGAAGGTGGGAATGTCAGTTTCTGCAGCCTGGTCTGAAGCAGAAGAAGGAAATAACTCCACCTGCTGGGGTGTTCATGTGGAGTCACTCAACTGTCTGCAGGCATCAGGGAGGTGAACGCCATGGGGAGATCTTTCATGGTGAGGAGCACGCTGCAGTTCCAGGTGGACCGCAGTGACGACGGCGTGGCCTACACCTGCACAGTGGACCACGTCTCGCTGTCCACCGTGCCACAGCAGGTCACAGAGGTCCTGCAGGTTCACTGTGAGTGGAACTCCACCTGAAGTCATTTTCCATCCATCAGAGTGTGGGCTGTCTGTACGGTGAAGTCCCTGCAGGGCCTCGAAGCGAGTGGTGCTGAGTTTCTGGGTGTTCTGTTGTGTTTGTGTGTGGTTCTCTCTGTCCTGCTGCTGAGAAGGTCGACTAAACTCTGTCTCTTCTCCACAGATGCCCCACATGTAGAGATTATGCACTCACTTCTGTTCCCACAGGAGGGCCAGTACTTTAAACTGGAGTGTGTGTCCAAAGGCAACCCGCTGTAAGTCCTGCCTCAGTCCGTTCAGAGTTCTGCAGCAGCATGATGAAGAGTAGATGCAGCATGAAATGGGGGAACACTAACAAAGTTCAGGTTTTACAAATTACTAAGCGACCCTCATTCAGGCCCCCAGTAGAACACAAACCTGAGGAACAGTGGTGGCCTAGCGGTTAAGAAAGCGGCCTTGTAATCAGAAGGTCCCGATCCGACAAAAAGCCACTGAGGTGCCACTGAGCAAAGCACCGTCCCTCCACGCTGCTCCTCGGGCGCCTGTCATGGCCACTCACTGCTCACTCAGGGTGATGGTTAAATACAGAGGACACATTTCACCGTGTCACCGTGTGCTGTGCTGCAGTGTTTCACAATGACAATCACTTCACTTCCACTTACTGTCCTGAGACTCATGTTAATCCTGGTGGTCTTCAGGCCCGAGCCAGTCACATGGACTAAAGACGGGGGAGATCTTCCTGACGAGGAACGTATGATCGTTGAAGGCACTGAACTGATCATCACCACCCTGAACAAGACAGATAATGGCACGTACCGCTGCAATGCGCAAAACTTCCTGGGGATGGACTACGGCGAGTACAAACTCTACGTTTACGGTGAGTTCCCCCAGCCATGTCCAGATTCACGTCCTCCACTCTGGGGCTACCAGAGAACACAGAGTGGAGCTGGCTGGAACATCCTTCATCAGTGGTGAAGTTAGAACATCATTATCGGCTTAAACACAGGCAGTAAGTGCTAGACAGCCATACGGTTTCTAATGGCGGCTCAGTATTTGGTTGAACCTGCTTCACTGGATGTAATATCTATGTAGTAAAAGTGGTGCCGTGGAAGTAGAATTCTCTGGTGTTTATCACGCCACACGTTCAGCTCTGGAACGTAGCTAATTTGCTAATGATGCCGCCGCTGAGAAGCTGTAAATGTCACTCCGCTGCACTTTATCACCGTTTGCAGATGTAATCCGGATTTATGGATGTAGCTGCATCTGAAGGGATGATAAATTCTGGGGCAGAATTTTAAGCAGCCACCTTGTGAGGAAAATGCTCTTTCCAGATGCCTGTTTAATGAAAGAATTTTCTATGTCCATTTTACGTCCAGAATGTCCATTTCTGTGACATTCACAAAAAATATATATATATGGTTATCGATGCATTATATTCATTTGCAATAAGGTCATCAGGGCTGAAGATATTCTTCACAGTAAACTTTCATGAAGGACATGAACTCAGCAGGACCAGTTAAACTTAACTAATCTCTTATGGCCACCGTTGATGGATGGATCACATGGATCGTTTTGGAGTGTTTCCATGGACTTGGTTTCACGTTTGAGATGATTGTAGATGACAGTCGAAGTGATGAAACAGGCAGTGTTAGAAAAATGACAGATTATGACAAAGCCCTGAAAAGGACACTTTTATTCTACTCATGCGTTCCCTGCTGGGCGTGGCCCAGAGTGGTTCCTGTGCTGCTCCGCCACATACTTCCTGATAGCATGAACATCAGCTCATTCCAATGTTGTCTGGTTCTGTTGTGTGGTCCTGTCTATTTCACCCCGTCTTCCCTCCCCTCTCTGTCTGCACCCGTTCCAACAGCCAAAGACCTTCCAGGTGCCACCACAGGTAAATACGAGCTTTTGGCGTCGAGGCACGCCAAGTTCCTCGCAGCATGTGATCAGGGCTGTCTTGCATGATGAACTGCTTGTTGTGCAGCTGATGCCTCAGTGCTTCATGTGAAGTCAGAAGCTCCTCAGACGTTCACAGTTTCAGAGCTTCCAAGTTTCTGTTCTGCTTCACTTCTTGCATGTGTTCCACAGCAGCACGTCACCAGGCAGAGAATGATCTATCTGGGTGAACCTTGGAAACAAGTTCTAGAAAGATGTTGGTGGAGGGAAGTGTTCTTTAGTTCACCTTCATTAGAAACCAGATCTTCAGATTAGATTAGATGCATTGCTTCTACTGAAACATACTGTATTGGAGAAGTTTTGAATATTTCCACTTGAGTATTCAATGGGGAAGATTTTACAGCAAATCCAACAGTCCTTCATGTAAACGGCTTTCAGGCTCAAGGCAGTTGAGGTCAAAGATGAGAAGCATGTGGTCATCGAATGTGTTGTGAACACCATCATCATCACTGTGAAGATACATGTTGTGGAGAGTGTGAAGATATCTACATTGTGGGGGATGGTACCTCCATCAGGCGACTGGTACAGACCATTGGTGACAACCATGATTACGGCTCCCTGTTTTTGTACAGATAGGGGTGGACCCAACAACACATGGGTTGCTGACTGGTTAGGCATGTTGCTTCATGCAGTGTGAACTAAACTAGATCCAGGCCAGGTTGACCATCAAAACATGTCAACAGGTCTTCTCTCACTGGCTTCTCTTCTCCTCTAATCTGATTGCATGATATGACCACACTTCCTGTTTTACTTAAATTGTGATTGTACCAGCGAGGTGCTCTGATGTAAAGTGATTTTGCGTCATGAAATAGGGTGGTGTTCTCATTGAGTAAAACCAGCAGGGTGATGTGGAGTCTACGTTGGCACCATGAAGGGCAATAAATAAAAA
Source organism: Denticeps clupeoides (assembly GCF_900700375.1). Taxonomy (NCBI): domain Eukaryota; kingdom Metazoa; phylum Chordata; class Actinopteri; order Clupeiformes; family Denticipitidae; genus Denticeps; species Denticeps clupeoides. Next base: position 2,155,904 of record NC_041719.1, on the reverse strand, counting down.
TAATGATCAAGGTCTCACCATGTCCCAGCGGGTGTAAATAATTCAGGAAGACGGTGTCTGGCTTTATTAGAATTGAGCAGATCACTGGAGCCGTGAAGAACTAGAACTGAGCACAAATTAAATTTAATGAGATTATCTCCCCAGTTTCTTCAGTTCTCTGGATCACTTTGCTGTGGTCGTTCATCAAGCTGCACTAATCAGAGGTGTTGTGGGAGCGACAATGTTAACGATGCAGAGCCGCTGTCTCAACTCCTACACCCACACAACACACTACACCCAACACTACATCAACACTGCATCTACGCTACGTCTACAGTTCCATGTTACATCAACATTACACCCTACATCCACAGCTTATACCACACACCCACACACTACAACCACACCCAACATGCTACATCAACACTGCAGTTCCATGTTACATCAAAATTACACCCTACATCCACAGCTTATACCACACACCCACACACTACAACCACACCCAACATGCTACATCAACACTGCAGTTCCATGTTACATCAACATTACACCCTACATCCACAGCTTATACCACACACCCGCACACTACAACCACACCCAACATGCTACATCAACACTGCAGTTCCATGTTACATCAACATTACACCCTACATCCACAGCTTATACCACACACCCACACACTACAACCACACCCAACATGCTACATCAACACTGCATCTACACTATGTCTACGCTTCAAACATTACACCCTACATCAACATTACACCCTACATCCACAGCTTATACCACACACCCACACACTACACCCACACCCAACATGCTACATCAACACTGCATCTACACTACGTCTACGCTTCAAACATTACACCCTACATCAACATTACACCCTACATCCACAGCTTATACCACACACTACAACCACACCCTACACTCACGCTCTACACCAACACGCTACACCCACACCCTACACTCCCTCTCTACACCAACATGCTACAACCACACCCAACACACATGCTCTACACCAACACGCTACAACTACACCATACACTCCCTCTTACACCAACACGCTACACCCCCCACCCTACACTCACGCTCTACACCAACATGCTAGAACCACACCCTACACTCCCTCTCTACACCAAAACACTACAACCACACCCTACACTCCCTCTCTACACCAACACGCTACAACCACACCCTACACTCACGCTCTACACCAACACGCTACACCCACACCCTACACTCACGCTCTACAACAACACCCTACAACCACACCCTACACTCCCTCTCTACACCAACATGCTACAACCACACCCTACACTCACGCTCTACACCAACACGCTACAACCACACCCTACACTCACGCTCTACACCAACACTCTACAAGCACACCCTACTCTCACACATACATACACCCGACACCATACATTAACACACTACATCAACACTCTACACTAACACCCTACACCAACACCCTACACTCACGCTCTAAGCCAACACCCTACAACCACACCCTATAGCAACACCGACACCCTATAACCACACCCGACACTCATGCCCTACACCCACAGCTGCACAGCCTGATGTCCATACTGCTCAGTCTTCTGAAATTTACAGCACTTTGTCTTTTCACCTCTCCAGACCCTAACGTTATTGCACAGCACGGCCCAGACCACGGCCTGATTGGGGGTGTTGTGGCAGTTGTGGTCTTCATCACCCTCTGCTTCATCATCGTACTTGGACGCTACCTGGCCAGACATAAAGGTAAGCAGGAGCGTGTCTCGTAACGGGCCACTGCAAAGCGAGGAGCCGGTGGAAATGCTAGCATGTCTGTGTCGTTCCCTGCTGTTGCTCATGTGTCTGTGACCTGTGGGACTGTGTGGACAGGGACATACTTAACCAATGAGGCCAAAGGAGCAGAGGACGCCCCAGACGCCGACACGGCCATCATCAATGCAGAAGGAAACCACGCACATGCAGAGGAAAAGAAAGAGTACTTCATTTAAGACCTCTGTTTTGCATCTCTTTCTTTTTATCAGTGGCATCACCTCCAGTGCAGGAAGACGGACTCCGTTTTTTTTCTAATCGAGTCCGACTGTGGTGCCGGCGTTTCGCCTTCATTCATCCTGCCAAAAAAAGGCCAACCTGCTGCAGAAAAATTATGCCTTTTTGTACAGTAATGAATCAAACAGCAGAACCAGACTCAGCAGAAACAAACCTAAAAATTTGGTGTGATTCAGTGCCAAACTATTCTGAGCCGTGTTTTGTGCTTTCCTGTGTTAACAAGTCAATGATTTTTTGTCTCCCCGGTACCCTCATGCTATCTGTTATATACCTTTTTGCAGATATTACCAGGAAGCGGCAAGAAATGTGGTTCATCTCAAGTCGGAAAACCTTGGCTTTGCCAATAATTACACTTTAAGAGAAGAATATGTGAGCTGTATTCATGTTCTGGATGTGCATCACATATAATCTTTTTTACTGTTATTTTTGTTAGAACTCTTTCTGTTTCATTGTTCAATTTTGAATGCAATCTGGGTTGTGAACTACAACATGGACGTAACAATTAAAAATATGAGAATATGTAAATGTCAGGAGAAAAAGAAGCACAACTGAATTGACTGAGGGGTTCCCTATTAGAAAAAGTGATTAGAAGCATCAGAATAATTTCCTTCTTCCTGAGATAAAAGCACAACATGGGGCCGTTTAACTTTATTTTTATCGTGTTATTCTGTTTGGATGCTTCTGCCCCCCATAAACTGAATCCCATTTCAGAACACAGGACAGCACCATGTGTGTGATGATTTGTACACTAGATTACATAGATATTTAAAATGTTACGTCAGTTACTGTCTCAGCATTATATATGTACATAATGTGTAAGTTCTGTCAGGACATAATGTAGGCAAATTTTTTTTATCACAAAAATGTTTTAATGGTGGAAAAAATGTGAATAAGGGAATAATAAAGAAAAAAAATTACTAAACTTTTATTATTATTTATTTCAGGACAAATTTTCAAATCAGATTTAAGAATTCTTTTTCATGAAGGGATTATGATGACTTCTATACAACAATCACCATTATTGCCTTTGTGTTCGTAACAGAAAATCTCCACTTTAAAGCCCTGGAGAATCAGTCACGTTCATCATTAAACCAATTTTTAATGACATAAGACTATGGAAGAATTTTATGTTTGTTTTTCCCTTGTTCGCTGTATGAGTAAATTATTAAATTAGTAAATTTTTTTTCTTGTTCTGTGCTTTTTGCTGTGTACCATATTCTATTGTTGTTTTTATCTGACCATGTTTAATACTGTACCATTTTACTTTATCTCTCAGTATCAGGATGTTGCTGCCACCTGCAGACTGGAAAATTCATGATTTTTCCAAGAGCTTCCATTCAATCTATGTGCTTACAGGGAAGATGGAAAATAAGTTAGAAATGCATAAACAGCTCATTTTAATGAACATAAGTCCGATAATGTGCAATAATAAATGATGAATACATGTGAATAAGAGTGAGGGCATCTTTGAGGTTTTCTTCTGTAAGAATAATTTTTCCAGGTAAATGTGCCTGTGGGAAGATGCATTAACAATAAATTGAAAAGAAATCTTATTTGTTTTTGCTTGTTTCTTCTTTAATGGGCCGAAAACTGCCCGTTCCGGACAATCTGATCAAGTGAAATTCTACTTTGAAGGACCGGAGTGCTCAGTGATCATGTCTCCAGTCTTCAGGTCCAGCACAGAACTTTACCTGCTGTAATGGGAGGTGCACAATGAGGAGAACCTGTGATAGAAACGCAGGTGTGTCCATCACCTATGTAGCTGCGCATCTGAGAATCAAAATCATCTCATAAACGCAGAAGCATCAACAGTGACTCGATGCTGAAGAAAAGGACTGATAACCTGGAGCTGATCTGACCCATATTGAGTCCTTCTTTAATTCTTCCTCAGTCATATTTATGCCCCCGCCCCAGTAAAAAAAAAGTGTACTTATTATTGTGTAATAATTGTGTAATAATTATTCATAAAAACCTATTAATTTATCAAATAGTGTGTTCCTAAGGATTCATATTCATCATATATATTAAAAACAGAAAAGAATCTCTGAGCCTGAAAATGATCATATTTAATCAACATTCGTACAAATCCAATGAGTCTCACTTTTTCTGAAAGTGCATATCAATTTCTGCGGCGTAATGATAAAATTCAGCAATGCTGCAAGATTAAAGGATTTTGCATGGTGCAAAAACAGCATTTGGAGGAATTAAAAAAATCTCAAACCTTTAAAGAAATGAAAAGTGTCTGGATGCCAAAAGTGCGAGGGAATGTATGAAATCCCCGTGTTTACAGGCCTGAACATGACCTTCATAACCAATGCAATTACATGCATTCACACTTCAACAGAGCCAAAGAATGGGTTTAGTGCATAAAAGAGCCAGCATAAAAAAGCCTTATTACCAGAATGGCCGATGGAGGGGAAAAAAATGAAGAGAAAGAAAAGAAGGATGTTTTATCATCATTGGTCAGATCTTTCGTCTGAAATTGGCCATTATAACTGTAGACTGATGTTACATTTATATTATCATATCTGTCTGCAAAAGAGAAACGTAAATCAGTTCTTCCGCATTTATTGATTTTGTAAACATTGTGATTAGAAGACAGAGAGATTCCGCATTTAGACATTCAGCAGCAGAGGCCGTCGGGTATCTGCAGCATCTTCATAAGCGAGAGTCTGACAACCGCAGCAGAACCCCTCCGTGGGACATATCTCAACACTTAGGCAAAATGGAGAAAGAAGCAGGATGCCACGATCCTGATGTGCTCAACACTCATTCAAATAACAAAATCAGTATGCAAATACCATTTACCAGAAATGGAAATGAAATGAGGGAATCATCCAAATACAAAACACACACACACACAAATGAAAAAAAAAAAAAAAAAAAACACTTTGGCAGTAAAGAGGCACAGTTCATTCATATATAACGTTCATATATTTAAAAAAAAACAATCATCCAGTTCTGCTACATTTTTTAAGTTGCAAATCAATCGGCGTGATTAATGCGTCTGAAAAGTAATAGTTGCTTAACAGAATGCGTTGCGAATAAATGCAAGTGACAAGTATACAGATACAATAGAAGACGCGCAGGGAACACCTCTGTATTAACCGTTTCAATATCAACAGAACCCTAAGAGCAGAGATTAAAGGTGCGGGGGACTGAGACGGGAAGTTATAAATCACGGTTACTTTTGAGGTAGTCTACTGTCCCGCATATTATTAATACAAATTATTCCCTAAATTTTGGAGCTTTTCTCCTGACATTTAGAAATGTGGTGACACTGGTGGCCCAGCTAAACCAGTAACAGTGAATTCCTGCCTCAAATAAGAGCTGATCGAATGAAGGATAAGCGCTAGAACGACCCTGAGGCAATCAGGAAGAAAAATTGGACAAGAAAAATGATTTTTCTGGACATCATGCTGTGCTTGATGGGGTCTCTGGCCCGACCAGGTCTGGTTTCAGACAGGGGGGTACGGCCTCGCCCACCACCTGCTGTTTGGAGGTGAGGGTGTCTTGACTGGTCAGGCTCGGGGAGGACATGGGGGTCAGCAGCACAGAGGACGGCCGGTCAGGGGACAGGTACTGGGCCAGCAGCTGCTCGGCCGGAGGACTCCCCTCACTGCAGACGCTCTGACACAAGCTGAAGAGGCTCTGCAGGGTCGCATCCAGGCTTACTTTCAGCTGAAGCTGTTCCTGATGCAGTTTGTCCTTCTGACCCCGCTGTCATGGTAAAGAGAGGCAGAGCATCAGCAAAAGAACCAGAATCAGTTTATTTACACAAACCATCCAGACATCAATCACTGTCATACCATCAGTTTCCTACAGTTTATCATTGCACCTTACTAAGCCCCATATGATTCAAAACCTACATACCAGTTTTTTTATGTCGCACTCGAGCTTATGAATGCAGTCCAGCTTCCTCTTCCGGCAGCGCTGAGCTGCAACTCGGTTTTTGCTGCGCCGCCGCACGTCGTGCACAAACTCCAGCTGTTCCTGGGTCAGCTGCTGCTGCCTTAGTATCTGCTGAAAGGCACTGCGACTCATGGTGGAGATCTGCTTCACTGGGAAGGGTAACGCAACCTGGAAAAAGCAATGTTCTCTAATGAACTCCAGGGTAAAAATCCAGACTTTTAAATAAAATGGCACTTGAAAAATTATGTGATGTAAAATAAGATAGAATAGTGATATTTCATGTGAAGTGGAGTGATGTAAAATGAAAGAGAATAGTGATATTTCACGTGAAGCTGAGAGTGATGTAAAATGAGAGAGAATAGTGATATTTCAAGTGAAGTAGAGTGATATAAAATGAGAGGGAATAGTTATATTTCATGTGAAGTGGAGTGATGTAAAATGAAAGAGAATAGTGATATTTCAAGTGAAGCGGAGTGATGTAAAATGAGAGAGAATAGTGATATTTCATGTGAAGCTGAGAGTGATGTAAAATGAGAGAGAATAGTGATATTTCAAGTGAAGTAGAGTGATATAAAATGAGAGGGAATAGTTATATTTCATGTGAAGTGGAGTGATGTAAAATGAAAGAGAATAGTGATATTTCATGTGAAGTTGAGTGATGTAAAATGAGAGAGAATAGTGATATTTCATGTGAAGCTGAGAGTGATGTAAAATGAGAGAGAATAGTGATATTTCAAGTGAAGCGGAATGATGTAAAATGAATGAGAATAGTGATATTTCACGTGAAGTGATGTAAAACGAGAGAGAATAGTGATATTTCATGTGAAGCAGAGTGATGTAAAACGAGAGAGAATAGTGATAATTAAAGTAAAGTGGAGTGTTATTGAAAATGAGCGTGAATACGGTATTACAAGTGAAGCTGAGAGTGATGTAAAATGAGAGCTAACAGTGATATTTCAAGTGAAGCGGAGTGATGTAAAATGAGAGAGAATAGTGATATTTCATGTGAAGCTGAGAGTGATGTAAAATGAGAGAGAATAGTGATATTTCAAGTGAAGTGGAATGATGTAAAATGAATGAGAATAGTGATATTTCACGTGAAGTGATGTAAAACGAGAGAGAATAGTGATATTTCATGTGAAGCAGAGTGATGTAAAACGAGAGAGAATAGTGATAATTAAAGTAAAGTGGAGTGTTATTGAAAATGAGCGTGAATACGGTATTACAAGTGAAGCTGAGAGTGATGTAAAATGAGAGCTAACAGTGATATTTCAAGTGAAGCGGAGTGATGTAAAATGAGGGAGAATAGTGATATTTAAAATAAAGCTGAGAGGGAGGGGCCAAGTTTCAGGGGTTGTAACCTCGCGCGCTCGCTCCTGGGTGGCACTGGCATCCTCCTCCGTGTCTGAGTTGGAGTAATCGGCCGAGTTGATGGGTGATGGACATGGGCTCTTTTCTGACTGGGCCGCACTGGAGCAGTCCTCAACTGCGGGGGTCTCATCTGAGCCTAGGTCCCGGAGGAAGGGGCACTCGCTGGTGGCTGCACTGAGGTCTAGGTGTTTCAGCCAGTGGAAGTCGACTGTACCAACACTCTCAGAGGAGGGCGGGTCTTCCGGATCCTGAGGCTCTGACAGCGAAGTGCACAAGTCAGGCCAGAAGCCCTTGGCGAGATGCTCAGCCACCTCCCTCTCCACACTGCTGCGCCCTCTGGACGTTTCCATAGGGGTGAGCGTGGAAGGTGTGTTCTCTGAAGACTCGAATATCAGGGCTCCTTTGTCAGGTGTCTCAGGTGTGGCTGAGGTTCTGAGTGGACACAGTGTTGAACATTCCGTCGCCTGGTCGGCTAAACTCAGATCCCCAGGCAGAGGGTCCTGGTCTGACAGGGGACAGACCTCCACCTTGTCTCTGATCTGACACTCGTCCACCATTTCTAAAGCCACTCCCTCTGAGATATTTAAGTTGGCGGGTTCCTCCCCAGGGCTTGGCATGCTGAGAAACGGGCACAGACCCCCCGAACCAGTGGCTGTGGATGACGGCTGCAGCTCCGGCCCACAGCTCTGCAGGCACAACTGTTCCTGTCCAGGTGCCGCAGGAAATGGCGGACTGGCCGGGCAGGGTGGAGAGAAGTCCAAAGACAGGTTCTTCTCCAGGACAGGGGGTGGTGTGGGCTGCGGTGCTGCACTGCCTGTGTCCCAGTTCTCCAGCTGCCTGCTGCCGCACCCCGACGTTGCATTCTCTCCAGGAGGAACCTCACTGCTTCCATCCTTCCTGTCCAGCTGCACTGCAGCATCGTGGCTCGACAGCTTGGGGCTGAGGAACTGGAAACAGGCCTGGTCCAGGTTGTGAAACCCCAGAAACTGTGCACAGCGGCGAACTGCTACAACATTGTCTTCGGTGAAGAGCAGCTTGGCTGTGTAAGTGAAGTCCAGAAGCGGCTCAAAGCCTTCCACTGTCACCTGCAGATAAAAAAAAAAGCACATCATGAATGAATTAATACTACACTATGCAATTGAGAGCATCTGAACTGGATTTCTTTTATACTCATGACCATTTACATTGGTTTACATTGGTTCATTTACGATGAACACATGTGGAGTTATATACTTAACAAATAGTGGAGACCTGACCTCCACAGTCACCGGACCTGAACCCAATCCAGATGGTTTGGGGTGAGCTGGACCAACAAGTGCTAAACACCTCTGGGAACTCCTTCAAGACTGTTGGAGAAGCATTTCAGGTGATGACCTCTTGAAGCTCATCGAGAGAATGCCAAGAGTGTACAAAGCAGTAATCAGAGCAAAAAAACTAGAATATAAAACATGTTTTCAGTTATTTCACCTTTTTTTGTTAAGTACGTAACTCCACATGTGTTCATTCATAGTTTTGATGCCTTCAGTGAGAATCCACCAACGTAAATGGTCATGAAAATAAAGAAAACACATTGAATGAGAAGGTGCGTCCAAACTTTTGGCCTGTACTGTACATGAATGTTTATTGGTGTTGCAACCCAGTGCTGCATGAGAAGCTTTTCACTCATGTGCCCTGTACATTGTGTATTGGTGTCATGTCATGTGACTATAAAAGTGATTTGGCTGGATTAACAGCACAGAGGATAGAGACCATATTCTGAAGTCCAGCTGTTTGAGTACAGTTTCTAGATTTGTTTGGGTGATGGACAAGTGGTGAAAAAGGCATATGATATCCGATGAACTATGTACATGAGACCCAGAAGGTAATTACTTGATGGGGCAGCGTGAGGACTAGATTCTGACTGGCGTTGTTGAGAAATCTGGAATGGAAGTAGTCGCAGCAGGATGCCAGCACGGAGCAGTGCGCCCGGAAGCTCCGGTTCTCCACCACGATGGTCACATCACACAGAACGTCCTCCTTCCTCTGCTCATCGAGGGAGCGCAGCACGTGACAGCAGTGGACGGCTGACTGAAAGGTGAAGACAGAGGTCTGGTGGCCATCCACAGACATGGTGCCGGGCATTTGCTACAGAAACCAGACAAGACAGCAGTTCACACATGAGAATGTACCTGTGACAGATTACTGAACACATTTATGGATTCAGTATTTCAACATGTATGACTACTTTGCCTGTCTAATATGAACAAGCAAGGTGAAACAGAAAACTCGCTAGTCACAAATCATAATAACAGTAGCCCTATTAACACACACACACGCGCGAAATATGAATATGAAAAATAAACAATATTAATCTCTGAGCTGCAACGTGTTTGCGGTCGGGAAGTCACGGTTCGACTCGGTTTGGTGTTTTTCCGGGAGTAAAAAGCAGGCTTGTAGCACTGGGCTTCTTCTTAATCCCTGATCTGTACACGACTGCGACACATGCAGGCGGGTTCAAATAAACTCGGTTATCGCTGTCCGAGAAAACTTCGATTTAGCACCGCTAACGTTAGCATGTGAGCAGAATTTCAGTTCTCAAATGTGTGTGCGTTTTAAACAGTACTTCACTAACCTGTCATCACCCCCCGCGGAATATCTGGCATCTGTTCATTTGTTTAAAGTACAAAAAGTGAAATACAGGTAAAGTAAGAAAAAAAAAACAGCCGTGCGGTCATGTGACGTGAGAAAGTTCTGATTAGCATCGTGAGAGCAGCGCTGCTAACTCGACTTCAAAATAAAAGTCTCGTTAAATATTTAAAAACACCGCTGATAACAATGTTTTCTCCCTCAGTTAACTAGTTCAATGGTTTAAATAGAATAAAAGAGTAACTCTAACCCTAAATGGCCTGTTGTGGGGTTTTTTTTCCCCCTACGGCACTACATTCTACATAAAAGTATAGATCAGAATTCGATGGGCCATATCCTGCATTTTTTTTCTTTCAAATTTACATGACAATTTACATGAAATACATATTAAATTGTGCTTTAGACTTGGTTATAGTCTGTTGCTCATTGGTGTGAAATGTAGATGTTTGCATGCTTATGGGTAAATGGGTAAAAAGCAAGTTATCGTCTCTTCTTCTAAACTCGTCTACCATGGTTCCGCCAAACACTTAAAAACTACAAGCGACTATAAAACTGTTAATGTCAAGCTAGTTCGAACTATTAAAGATTTTCATTTTGACGCTGAACGCGCGATGCACTACGGTGGCAGCGCTGACGTCACAGAAATAAGAGCCAACAACCAGAAATATTAATTAGGCACAATGTATCGAAATATTATACAGGCTTTATTTAATCGTGATTTTGTTACAGTGAGATATATAAAATAAATAAATATCTCATTTTTAAAAAGATGCTTTTTTTATCATGCTCACAAACCAGCGCAATGAATCACCCAGTTCTGTGCTTCACACCCCAAGTCAGGTCATCACCGATCTGCTCCAGAGGGGACAGGTTCATGTTCAGCAGGACAACCTGTGAGCAGCCACAGCCGACTGACATTTTCACCAAAAAGCATCAAAAGATAAAATACTATTTCTCATCAGTTGTCAATGATGAAGGCCTGAGAGAGAACTCTGCTCCTTCATCTGGGCACTTGAGGTCCTCTCGTAGAATAGAAGGTAGGCCTGTGAACTCTGAACTTTGGCCTCAGTTACAGGATGAACACTGCTGTCGCTGACATGGAACCAGGATCCTTTGGAAAGATCACAGCTGCCTGAATGAGTGAAATAAGACATGAGATATGAGTCAGGACGCGTACTGCAGGACCTTCGCTGGTTCTTCAGTGGTCAGAGATATAATCCTGCACAAGTACATATTGTGAAACAGAGCATGCTGCTTATGGCACCAACATTAGTTTCTGCAGAACATCAGGCAGGTGAGTATTTAAACTGCCATTGTTCACACATAATAATTCTCGACAATAATAATAACGATGATGATAATACAACCCGAATTCCAGAAAAGTTGGGACGTCCTTTAAATTTGAATTAAATGAACGATACAAGACAGGGACACGTCTGCCATGGTGCAGCATCTCCTCTTCTTGTTTGGAGGCGTCTGGGTATCGGGGTGATGAGTTTCAGATGGAGTTCCTGCCTGACAGAGGTTTCCAGCAGCTGAAGAGTTAGTTTTCATGTAATGAAAACGTCACCAAACGGCGAAAGATCTGCACCGCAGTTCAGCTCCTTCGACAAAGCCTTGCTGCTGTAATATCTGCAGGATCCTGGTTATTTAGGGCATCGTTCTTGTACCGTACACAGAGAGATATCTACAGTTTCTCCCAACCTTGTGATGATATGGTTTGCAAAGCTTCCTTACTTATGAGAAACCTTCTAAGACGTCCCTTTTATAGTCATAATCGTGTGACCAACCTGTCATCGCTAGACTTAACTAGCTGTTAAATGTTCGACCTGCTGAATCTCTTGAAACTTTCTTGCTTTTTTCAGGACCTGTAGCAGGCATCGAATTTGAAACGAGCTCATGTAGTGGCGGAAGGTGTTAAACTTCCCAGTTTGAACATTTCTTGTTATCCATGTTGTGAATAAAATATTAAGAGATTATGAGATATTTTATTTTTAATTTAATTCAGATTTAAGGAACGTTCCAACTTTCCCAGAACTCTGTTTATGCTACAGTACTCTTTCATAAGGACCCGTTTAGGAGCTGTACCTTGCGGCCGCGTTCTGACGTAAGCAGTATAGTGACCCGACCTCATGGTGCCGCTGTGCTCGACCAACCCGTACAGACGGTACGGCGCCTGGCCCTGTCCATCCAACACGCCCTGTACGGACATAAAAAGCGGTTACCCATCAGCCCCTGCAGCGCCTCCAGTTTCGGTGCGGCGAGGAGCTGCCTACCTCACATCCGAGCGAACAGAACGGAGCCAAGTCCAGGACGTGGGGGAACCGGACGTGGCTGTTCACCTTGCAGACACTGTAGCCCACCTGGAGGGAAGACGCTGCATTTCTACTCCAGCCCCACACACCAGACGCCAGCGTGCCCGCCACGCCCACTTACCTGCTGGAACCTCTTGAGGTGGAGGGTCAGCACCGACGGGAGGGAGGAGATCAGCATCTGCTTCAGGGCGTCTCTGTACACGTTCTTCTCCAGACCTGACAAATCAACAGCAGCCGTCAGAGTGTGGAACCAAACAAAGCCAAGAATCTAGGGGTCTGGTGTGGCTGTAAATTAAAAAATTAAGGTGACCAACGTGCTTCTGTGAAGGAGCAGCTCCAGAACAAGGGTTACCTTCAGAGGTTCTGGTGCAGGACTGGCGTTTGGTGCAGGTGATGCACAGCAAGCTGTTGTTCTGAGTGAGTTCCTCCACCTCTGTGAACTGAAACAGGCATGAGAAGATGGAGCACTCCTGCTTCTCCGGCGTCACCCGTGGTGCGAGGGTCTGGAAGGCTAGATCTGGATCCTGGTTCACCACCACGTACTCCCTGGTCTCAGCAAGCACATCTCCATTCTCCAGGGTAGGAAGCATGTACCCTGAAGACGTTTCTATTTTGAGATGGTCCAGGTCCTCCACCAGCTCGCCTGCTGGGCTTGTTTTTCCAGCTGCCTCCTCCTCATCCTCCTCAGCTGTGATGTTCTCAGTCTCATTGTCCATGTCTCGGTCTTCTGACAGGGCCAGGAATCTGTTGATGATGGGCTGACTGTCCTCTGCTGAGTCCTCACCTCCCTCCTTACTCTCCAGTGAACCATTAACGTTGACCAGTTCCTGCTCTGTTGTTGGGTCCACATCACTCTGTGGCCCAGGTACGTCCTCTGTTCCTTTCTCTGGCTCTGAAGCTCCAGCTGCTTCAGCTTGACTGGACACCTCAGTTTCCTGGTTCATCAGGTCATCCAGGGTCAGCTTCCCTCCCTGCTTCTGTTGTCGCCTTTGGTTCTGTAAATGTGTGGACACGTGAGAGAACGTCTTACCTCTGCTCTAGCAGGATGGACATGGTCTAGATGTTTACCTTGGCTTGTTTCTTTGCCTGCTTCTTGGCTTTTTTCTGCTGGTATTTGCTGCCTGTGCCAGTTGGAATATCGTCCTTCTCATTGGCCAGAGAGACGGGGCTGCCCCGCCCATCACTGCTAAAACTGTTCTTCTGGATGACTTTCTTCTGGTTCTTCTTCTTATATGCCTGAATATAAACAACATCACCACTTTTACATCCTTTCCTCACCTCCTGATGTGTTTTAGTCGGTTACCTCATCAGAAACGGGAAGTGACAGATCCAGGAACATCTCAGTCACGGAGGACACCTGCAGATGACAGCCATGGTGTTACACCAGGTTCAGAAGATGAAATGTGCTGCGTGCGTGTGCTGCAGGTGTCAACGCGCACCGTCCTGCACTCTTTACACATCACCGTACTGGTCAGCTCCCCACCAAACACCCGGTCAACAAAGTTCCTGGGCGCCCCGTTCTTCTCGTATTCTGCAAAGGCGTAAGTGAAAAAGATGGTAAGGACATCAGGTCTGAACATGGTGGAGGTGCAGGAAATGCTCACCTTTAACTAATGACTTGGTTGAATCGTCCATCTTTCCAGAGATCTTCAGCGCTTCCACGATCCCAGAGTTCATCCTCTGACAACATGGAAAGCAGGCTGATCGTAAAAAACCGACACCCACCGACCCCGCAGAACACCCTTAAACTCATACCAGACCCACCTTCATCTCCTCTGCTCTCATTCCATCCAGCAGATAGCGCAGGAGTTCCTGGCTGTCTTGCTGCTGGAAGCCTTTGAACCTGGCAGCCCTGCAGAGTTGACCAGGATCACAGTCAGCCACAGCAACACATCCGATGCGAAACGTTACCAAATCCACGTAAACATACTTTTTACAGACTTGTGTGAAGAGGTCACGCGGGGTCACCATTCCCTTCTTGGTTTCCTGGATCTCGTTGAGCAGATGACACATGGCCAGCGTGAGTGACCCAGGTCGTTCCAGCTGGACCTCAATTGGACTCTTCAATTACGAAAAGCCAAACATGTATATTAAAAATTACATTTCATATTAGTTCTGCTATGGTTTTGTATAAGTTGGAAAGAACATCATGTCCCGCAGAAGAGTGACATTTTTCTCAATTGATCTCAACTGATGTCCTAATCAAATTCAACAATGTGTAGCACAAACTGGTAATATTTATGGGGGTTAAACGATCCATCTGACCAGGACGGATGGAGAGCCCCGCTCACCAGCTCAGTGGACAGTGGAGGCGTGATGCTCAGACTGGTCTTCTCATCAGTCACGCTGCGGAGGATCTTCCTCAGGAGCTGCGTCTGCGACAGATTCTGTAAAGGAACGTCGGAAACGGGAAGAATTTGAATTGGTGCAGAAGCCCATTTCTCTGTAATTATTTGATTACAGGGGTGCTGGGGGTGCAATTTAAAAACTTCACTTTTTAAAGTGAAGTTATTGTCTCTTGTGATACACAGCAGCACAGCACACGATGCCCACAGGGAAATGTGTCCTCTGTATTTAACCATCACCCTGAGTGAGCAGTGGGCGCCCGGGGAGCAGTTCGTGGGGATGGTACTTTGCTCAGTGGCACCTCAGTGGCACCTTGGAGGATAGGGATTCGAACCGGCAACCTTCTAATTACAGGGCCGCTTCCTTAACCGCTAGGACACCACTGCCCCATCATGTCTCCAGGGGGACTGTCCCTGTAACTACTGGTCGCTCTGGGTAAGGGCGTATGGTGAATGCCAGAAATTCCTGCTGCTAAGGCAGACATCCCACCTTGAACATTTCCGAATTTTACTTCTTATCAGATCAGAGGTTCACAGAGCAGCTTTATAGTCACGGTACAATAAGAGCCAGCAGATGGCAACTGTAGTGCAATAGTGGAACGCTCACCTGCAGAACCGCGTTGAAGAAACACGTGTTTCCCAGGTTACTGAGTCCCTTCACCGGAACACCACCAGCAGCACTGCTTTCTAAAGCCTCTGAACTTTGCTCAAGTTTGTCATCATTTTTCAAGATCTTCTTTTCTCTCTTCTCCCTTTCATCCTCCAGTTTCATCTCCTCCTGAAGTCTGGCCTCTTTCACCTCTGAAGGGGTCAGGAGAAAACGACATCAGAGAAAGCGCATCAGCATGTTCACGAAAACCAAGATGAAGACACATCACCACGTGACCTACTCGCTGGTGCACTTCTCTTGCAGTCCCCTGAAGCCACCTGTTTCTGAACGTTGGTCACCAGCTGCGCCATCTGCCCGGTACTGGAGTACCGAGCTTCGTCATCACAGGCGTAGCACCTGCGGATGGAAACAGGTCAAGCCAGGTCACGCAAGCAGGCGGGAGAGACCGGCCAAGTTCACATGGATCAGAGGGGAAGCTTTTCACCCACCACACAGCCCAGCTCTCCAAATTCAGAACCAGGCAGTGCAGGTCGGAGTGCGGCGTGGCATTGTGCTTAATGGCATGCTGGTTTGGAGAACCTCGTCCACAACCCTTCAAGAACATTCGAGAATGTGAGAATGGTTCGAATGGGCCACACACACCGAGTACCAGAACATCTACCATCCAAGTCCCTGAACGTACCCTGTGTCCACACTTCAGACACATCCATATCACCGGCACGCCCTCCTCCGATGAAGGTGTGGAGCTCAGCTCCCTGCAGTCCTGACAGGAGCTCCAGTCCACGCCACCTGCGGTCTTCTTCAACAGGACAGGGTCAATTCCCCTCCGGACGTGGGGACAGAGAGGACCTTCCCAGACAGAGACATCAGAGACCTGTTCAAGCAGGGAGTCCATGGGGCAGGAGGACCTTCAGCAGGAACTTCACAATTACCTGTCTGGTCCACAGGGCTCTCCTCTCTTAAGCTCCTTTCCTTTCCCTTCTTCTTGCCCATGTCTAAGCAGATTACCTGCAAAATGAAAGCATTAACCCACCTGAACACTGCACCTCCGGGACCATTAACACCCTCTTCTCATAACTCCTAAACTAGTCTCATAATCTTGGTCTGCTCTGGCTTGCGAGATCTTCTGAGCTGCAAGCATACATCAGGTGAGCAGAAGAAGGAAAGTTTCACTCCACCTCAAGTTACTGTCGCCAAATCTGGACTGGTTTTCATAACAGTCGCCTTCAACCTAAGAGTCCAGTATGAACACGTGATATTTCAATATTTCACGATTCGGGTGAAATGTGACTAGCAAAACTGGCCTGTAAAGTCAACGTGAGAGAACAATACTCACGGATTTACTTCCGGGCAACAAGAAGTAGAAACTTGTCAAGATAAAAGTTCTCCACACAAAGGTGTGTTCTATTGCATTAAATAATATTCCGGGAACTTGTATATGCTTAGAAAATGTATATGATTCAGATTTCCAGAAAACTGTATGCGTTAAATTAGGATGTATTTTGCTATCTCGGAATGAAATAAGCTTTACTTTAAAACCGGAAATGTCGTCTAAACACAGGAAGTTACTATACGCTGACTTGTATGTTGTAGGGATAGAGCTGTTAAGCGGTTAGGCGGTAGGACGGCGTGTGGTAGATCAGCGATAGGGAGACATTTTACTAAACCACGTGACTCCGCGCCGGGTCGAATTGAATTCGGTCACGTGTGTCTACGCTGGTCATGGCAGACGTCGAAGCCGCCGCGGCGCAGCTGGCGGAGTTGGAGCTGCTGTGCAGCATGTATCCCGGCGAGGAGGAGCTGCTGCTGCCGGACCCCGCGGCTCTGGCGGACCTGAGGGACTTCGTGGAGGGAAGGTCCGATTCCGCTCCTCGCTCCAGGCCTCACTTCCTCATAACGCTGCAGGTGGACACGGTGAGCGGAGTTTCACAGCGGACACTCGGGGCTCAGTGGGGTAGTAAGTGGGTTTTGAACCTGGCTTCACAGGCTACTGATCCCGATCCTCTCCTCAGGTTCCCGTCACGTTATCCTGCTCCTACGTGTCTAAATACCCCGCTGTGCTACCGGAAGTATCCGTCAGGTCAACATGTTTACATTCATTTTTACTGCCGATATGGATGTATATGTACACACACACATATACAGTATATGCAAACGTTTGGACACCTTCTCATTCAACGTGTTTTCTTTATTTTCATGACCATTTACGTTGGTAGATTCTCACTGAAGGCATCAAAACTATGAATGAACACATGTGGAGTTATGTACTTAACAAAAAGTGGAGACCTGACCTCCACAGTCACCGGACCTGAACCCAATCCAGATGGTTTGGGGTGAGCTGGACCAACAAGTGCTAAACACCTCTGGGAACTCCTTCAAGACTGTTGGAGAAGCATTTCAGGTGACGACCTCTTGAAGCTCATCGAGAGAATGCCAAGAGTGTTCAAAGCAGTAATCAGAGCAAAGAAACTAGAATATAAAACATTATTTCACTTATTTCACCTTTTTTTGTTAAGTACATAACTCCACATGTGTTCATTCGTAGTTTTGATGCCTTCAGTGAGAATCTACCAACGTAAATGGTCATGAAAATAAAGAGTGTGTGTGTGTGTGTGTGTGTGTGTGTGTGTGTGTCTATATATATATATATATATATATATATATGTGTGTGTTTGTGTGCATGTATGGGTGTTTGTACGTGTTTTGCGTGTATAAGTTACTGAGTGTATATGTATGTATTTGTGTTCAGGTGCCCTGAACTCAGCAGAGCGCAGCAGACCCAGCTCCACTCGGACCTGTTTGGGTTCCTGCAGGAGAACTGCTGTGGAGAGGTGTGTGTGTTGTCCATTCTGGACTGGTTGAAGGAGAATGTCCCACGTTACGCTGACAGGGGCTCGTCAGCACCAGCACCCAGGATAGAAGACTGCTCCACACCCCTCCAGCAGACGTTCAGCAGACTGTGGATCTACAGCCACCACATCTATAACAAGAGTAAGAGGAAGGACATCCTGGATTGGGCCAAGGAGCTCCAGCTGAGTGGCTTCAGCATGCCTGGAAAGCCTGGTGTGGTGTGTGTGGAGGGTCTGCAGCCCCTGTGTGACGAGTTCTGGGCCAGGTATGCTACCTCGGGTCAGGCTCGGGACGAGATATACAGCTCTGGTGTGCACCCACTGATCATGTCTTTCAAAAGCAGGGTGAAATGTTTAACCTGGAAGAAGATCATGGTTCGACACCGGGAAGATGTCTGCGTTGAAACTCCAGACTGTGTTGACGTGCTACGGAAGTTTGATTGGTTTGAGGAGGCCGTGTTTGATCCACATGGAACGCGAGGAAATCACATGGACCTGGGGCAGCTCTACCAGTTCCTCAGCCAGCGAGGCTGTGGTGACATTTTCCAGATGTATTTTGGGATTGAAGGGAAGTAGGAGGGCAGTGAGATGCCACAGCTGAAATCTGAGGACTCTTGTGTTTCGACCGATGGATCATGACAGCATGTCTGAAATAAAAATCATATTCTCAATTTCCCAGGAGCTGTGCTGCCCTCTGGTGGCAAGTGAAGACGACAAGTTGCAGTAAATTAAATCTGATCAACTTGGTGGTTTGTCTTTGGTTAATTAAACCTGATTAGGTTCTGTTCCTCTGCCTAGGATCTGATCGTCCTGCTCGCTCAGTTGACTTCTAAAGGACTGATACCAGCACAATATGGGGTTTGCACTCTTGTGTTTATATAAGCTGTGTAGTTAAATGTGTGGCGGTGGCTGAAATACTGCGTAGTAATTTTGTGAAATACACAAAATGGCCACTTCCACCACTGGGTCCATACTCAGAATCTGGTTCCAGTGAGTTTTTAATTGTTAGTATTGGAGCATCTCTAGAAACGTCCAGTAACCACCTTCATATTATGTCCTCCTAACATCAGGACGCTTATTATTATTAATGCAAAATCAGGATGAAAATCATTAAAATGTGAATGAAATATCCAGTTTACCTTCTTCAGGAAGAAGGAAAACCTGTATTATTATTTTTTTGTGGGGGTTTAAGTGGGTGAATGTGATGGATGGATCGATCGAGGTAGCTGTCATATCGCATCAACATTTGATGTAATCAAGTGTCATATCTTTTCTCATTGAAGGGTTCTACTGTTCTGTACCAAAAAAGGATGAAAATGTTCATCTGTTGATTTCAGGAACTGAATATTTCTCATATCTTCATCGTTGCTTCAATTGAGAAGGACTGGTTTCCACCTTGTTGTACTGGAACCATCGGTGATTAAAGACCTTCTTCGCTGTCCCCGCCTCTGTATTATTCGAACCCGCGGAAAGTCGGTTCCTCCTGCAGAGCACGCCGGGCGAGAAAGCTGATTTGAGCGTGAAGCAGCTGCGCGCTGCGGCAAGGTCAGAGGCGCGTAATCCCCGGCCTCATTCATGCCGGATTTAAAAACCTGCTCGCGGTTTTGATTAAGAACTCAGGGTTAGAAGATTAAAGACCAGCAAACAAAATGAAAGCAGTGTTAAGCCCAATCCCAGAATTCATCATCAGAACCTTCAACTGCTGCTACGACGTGAGATTAATGCTAAACTCTCCTCCCCCACCCCGGAGAACCAAGAGCGACATTCTGGAACATTCCGCTTCTTCTACTCCTTCTGGTGGGAAACATCGATAAAATGAGATTTTTTTTTACCAAATCACAGACACCATGATGATTATTAAAGTTGATTAACAGACTATTCATCATACAAATCTTAAAAGTTCATATTTCAGGCTGGTGGATCATAACCAGGTTCCATGTAGAGGTTCAATATGCAAAAAGAAGAATCTCCACTAAAACCAGCTGAACGGCCTTTCTGTCCTTGAACATGCAGGATTGTTGCAAGGCCGTCGCTGCCAAGGTTGGACGCAGTGAAGCATTCATTTTACATTTCTAATAAGATCCTGGGGGTTATGGGACAAAAAGTCAAGAGGAGTCCAAAAGCTGGGCTGGGCTGGAGGACCTGGCTGGTCAATCCTCAACCCAAATTAAAACTGTTACTGACTGGATCAATGTGATGCCGAAAGCTTATCTGTCCAAAGACGGAAACCATTCATCTCAAAAGTGAACTTGCACAGTGGTCCGCACCCACCCACCTGCACGAGATGCAAGTCTTCCTGATGTTCATCCCGCACCATGCCGATGGTGCAGGGCTTGTGGGAAATTCTTTCCTGTGTTTTGCTGACTTTTAATCACTTTTAGCAGGTCTTATCAGGTCTTATCCCCAGGTCTCCAACCTGAGTTCACCTGCCGCTCTCTGATTGGTGGAGAGACCCCGAGGGGAGGAACTTCATCAGCGAGTGGCCGGGTGATTACAGACCCCACATCAGCAGCAGGTTGATTATAGGGGTAATGCACAAGGAAGAGACTGGATCCCATTGACAGGATTAGGGAAGGCGAGCCTTAATACCATAATCCCCCCAGCAGGGCGTGGTGCATCAGGAGGAGCAGGGTCCAGACCTTCATCCTGATCCAGTCCACTTCCAGCTGATGTCTGCGTTCATTTCCAGTATCTGATATTTTTGTGAGTGAGTCTGATGGAGGATTATGGCCATTTGTTTTCTGCTGGTTTTACATCTTTTCAGTTTAAGAGGAGTTGCATTTTCAACCTTTTTTTATGCATCCAGGAAATTAATGATTATTACTCCTAAATACATTCAGTCACATTTTTCTGATGACCTGACAGCATAAAGCATCAGTGGAACATGGTTCTCTCCATATTACATACATGTCTGACACTAAACATCTGCACTCCTCAGAACATTGAGACTTTCAATAACTTCACATTAGAACAAGAATTATGATTCATTGGTCAAGATCTGCTAGCATCAGGTCCACCATTCAGAAAGTGAAAGTGAATTGATTGTCATTGTGTTACACTGCAGCACAGCGCACGGTGCACACAGTGAAATGTGTCCTCTTGGTGACAGTGGGCAGCCATGACAGGTGCCCGGGGATCAGTGTGTGGGGACGGTACCTTCATCAAGGGGACCTCAGTGGCACCTCGGTGGTTCGGGATTCGAACCGGCAACCTTCCGATTACGAGTCCACTTCCTTACCCGCTAGGCCACCACTGCAAAAGTGCTGTCACCAACGTAGCCCAGACCTGGGTCATACCAGATAAAGTTTATGGTTTTATCCTCAACCTACAAGTAAAATGTTCATCAGCCGTGACAATGTAGATGTTCATATTGACACGTTTTGTTGATTTTTAAATTTTTTTGTTGGTGTCTCTTCTGGAATTATTTTCTGATAATAAAAAAGCTATTCATGTTGGAATCTTATCATCAGTGTGTTATTACAAATTTGTGTTCTTCTGACAAATGCTTAATCCATGTCTAGAACCCACAAATAGAACCCCGTGTCTAGAACCCTTGCAAAGAAACAGCAGGCTGGTGTTCATGTTGAAATAAACCAACAGGCAGCATTTGTGAAAAAAAAAAAAGAAAAAGTCTTTATTGAGTAAAATATCCACGGCGCTGGAACAAACCCCCACCGACAAAAGGTGGGTCAGGGCCGCAGACCCCGACAGGTCAAAGGTCGGTGATGGAGTGATGTCACAGTGTCTCTCTTGTCCGGAGGTCCAGAGATTCATTGCAATTTCTGATGCTTCTTCTGTCTCCTGCCCAGATCCTCCATGAGAGAACTGAAAGGAGGAAAATGTCAAAGAAGACGAGACGAGACGTCACACAACACGGTACAGACATTGATGAAGTCTGCACCTAGCTGATCCATTTTAACAGCAAGGAAAATAAAAGTAACGATGTGATGTATGATCTGAATTCACGTGTTACTTACAACAGGAGAAACTGTGTTTCTATTTGGATTTATTTTATTCCAGCGCTCTTCAGATCTGACGCTGCTTTGTCATTTCTGCCCATATCATCTGCTTTGTCCTGCACATGAGGATCGTCATTATATGGACATTGTCATACGGCAGAAGATATAAAAGAACCTGTTTACGTTGGTGAAAGGTTAACTGCGGCCATCTAAAATCTCGTTATATTCCGGAACATTTTTAGACACCATCGACTGAACTTCACTGGACGTTGACATCCTACACATTTCAAGGAAGAAATGTCCAACTCTGAGACAGACAGGAACTGACTGGAGGATGTGATTGGTCAGCACCCTAAATGAGGAACAAACGAAGGAACAACAGAACCAAGGAGAACAGCGTTCTTTCATACAGAAAGGACAGAAAAGAGAAAAGCTGAGACTGTCACAATGAAACAATCCAAAATTAATTTTCACATTCCAGAAATGTCATAAACAATATAACACATGCAAAAAATTCACAAACACTCAATGGCTAATCAATAAAATGCATGACATTAAAATATTAGCATTTTTATAAGACATATTTTGTGTCCACATTCAGTGTCCACCGCACCAACAAATGAAGCATAGAAAAAAACAGACTAGAGTTTATTAGAGTCGAGATGAAAATTTGATCATAACTATGTTTGAAATGGAATCTTGTGGAGAAATTTTCAAGTTTTCCTTCACTGTTAAAATAAATGGACCAGTTTACATCTCTACTCTAAGACGCGGGACAGATGCAGATTCTCGAAAATCAACTCAAGATGTCTTGGGTGGGCAGGTTGACAGACAGAAAAGAAAATCCCTGACAAAAGAGGTCCTTCTGCGGTCAGCAGGTCCACGGTGTTCCACAGTCAGAACTTATTGTGCCACTCACACTGACCAACACTCACCTCTTCCACGTCCAGATTTTTCCGGGATTTATAGATAAACTCCCCTATGGCTACGAAAACCGAGAGCACGAGTCCAGCAGCCAGCACAATGAAGATGCCACCAATGTTCTCCACGCCCAGAGCACTGGCCTCCTTGCTGTCCTCTTCTGGGCAGCCGTTTCCCCTCCACCACTTCTCCTTCATCATGTGGAGCTTCCCCTCCTCCTGCAGCTGCAGGATGGCGATGGTCACCTTGTCACGGTACGGGGAGCCTGAAAGGAGATGACATTTGCTTCATGACACTCTCCCCACTGAATCTGCTGAAAGACGTTGTGGTCTGTGTGGCATCTTCTCACCGATCGGCGTCCCGACGCCATAGCCCTTGGAGTCAATCAGTCCCCCAATCTGGGTGAGGTTGCAGTTGCGCTGGCTGATGTACTCGATGCTGGTGGACTCCATCAGCAGGGCGTAGTCGGTGGTCAGCACACGCTGGATTCCTTCGCGGTTGTTCTTCACCAGCGCCGTGTTCTTGCGGCTGCTCATAAACGCCCACATCTTTTCATACGTGGATATCTTCGATTTCTGAGGAAAACACAAAGAGGCTCAGCACAGAAACAGGAGTTCTCTCTCCAGTTCCACCGCTAGATCTAGCAGTGAGTAAATCTCTGAGTTCATAATCAATTCATCCATTCATGACTGAAAGCCGTTCGATGAGGAAATGATATGAAACAGATTCATAATTTTCACCTTGAAGAAGGTCATGGTGGAGCCGTCTCGAACGGCGCCATACTCGATTTTGGTTTGCTTGGCCAGGTCGTCAGCAGAGTCTATGGGTGAGTCCATTCTCTCCACTGTCAGGAATGCAGCCAGGTTGGCCGTGTAGGACGAGATGATGATGAGAGTGAAGAACCACCAGATTCCACCCACAATCCTTGTGGAAAGAGCTTTGGGCATCAGCTCTGATCCTGCAATATGACAGACGTGCATATTGTGAGAAGAGCAGAAGAAGAACCATCTGCAGCATGAGCCCAGTCCACCATGTACTATCATTCTGAATCAACCAGAATAGGCTGCTAGTGGCCTGGTGGGCGAGACACTTGTCTATGAACCAGAAGATCACAAAGTCCCAGTTCCAAACCCCACTTACTACCATTGTGTCCCTGAACAAGACACTTAACCCTGTGTGTCTCCAGGGGGACTGTCCCTGTAACCACTGATTTTTAAGGGAGTCTGGTTTCTGGATTTGAAACTTCACCCATCCTGCTTACCTTGCTGCATCAGGGCTCCTACACCGAACCACACGCTGTTTATTAAGGTGAAGTTGTTCTCCACCACATCAGAGTCTGGGTTGCATGGGTGGGGATTGTACCATTCATATGGCGTGAACCTACAATCACACGAAATGAACGAAGCATAAAAATTGAAGCTTTTCTTTACAACCTAAATAGACAGGATCTTGCACCACCGGCACCAACTATCTTCATAACTAGCAACGGCAATTTACACGGGGCAGCGGTGGCCTAGCGGGTAAGGAAATGGACCAGTAATCCAAACGTTGGTTCCAAGGTGCCGCTGCCCACTGCTCACTAAGGGTCACATTTCACCGTTACGTCACTCTCACTTCACCTTACTCCCAAATGACCTTACCTGGCGATGACAAACAACACGCAGCTGACCCCCAGACAGGCCAGCAGGACATACATCCAGATGTCCGGGGACAGGGGGTTGAGGAAGGAGAAGACCCCGGGGTTGGTGCCGTTGGGTTTGTGGTACAGGATGCTGATGCCCAGGGTCATGAATGGCTTTGAGAAATCAATGACCTTCTCCCTGACGTACGTGATGGTGAGCGGAGCGACCGCCAGGTCGGCCACCTGCCACCAGGAAACAGGACGTGGTCATGAGACGAAAACGCACCAGTCGCTCGCTGACCCCTGACTTCCACTCACGTGGTCGATCAGCTCCCGCACCATGCCGTTCCACTCCCCTTTATCGTTCTGTGCGCCGTACTTCCCGTCGGACACCAGCTTCACCTCGTAGGAGAAGCCCAGGATGTTGGACAGCTCCTTCAGCAGGTCCAGGCAGTAGCCCTCAAAGCGGTCGTTTCCGTACAGCGGCTTGTCCGACTTCTTGTACATCACGTATGGATTTTCCTGGGAAATTTCCACGGGTTACGAGCAGAAATCCGAACCCAAGGAGAAGAAGATTGTAGGCACAGTCCTACCAGAATGGTGGTGACTATGAGCGTCCGGTTGGCCATGGAGTCGGTCACATTGGTCGACTT
Source organism: Denticeps clupeoides (assembly GCF_900700375.1). Lineage (NCBI taxonomy): Eukaryota > Metazoa > Chordata > Actinopteri > Clupeiformes > Denticipitidae > Denticeps > Denticeps clupeoides. Next base: position 2,130,680 of record NC_041719.1, on the reverse strand, counting down.
GTCTTTGTTGCTTTCAGTGAGATTCAGGCCAGTGCTGGGGTTCCACACCCCGATCTGTAACCAGGCACCCCGAGCTTATTCTTTTTCATTTAAATGTGGTTACAACTTTGTACTCAACAAGGGAAAGAGGGACAAGAAACAGAGGAAATGAGGGGTCAGAGCTGCCATCGTTTTATAGTCTGAACCCCAGGAAAACAGCACAGGGACAACCATCCACCACAATACAAACCTTCTTCCAGACTTTGTTCAGTCGGCTGCTGCCCTCGCCATTCGTCTCGCAGAAAGGAAAGAAACATGTCGGTCTTAAGTGTAGAGGACACAATACAGCGTAAACCCAGGAGCAAGGGGCATGCTGGTCACCTTTTCCATGCCGTCCTCCTTTAAGCTGATGATGTCCAAGTCAAATTCCTTCCGTAAGCCATCCGTCTTGTTTATGAGGATTTGTCCAGTCAGGCCACTCCACTGCACCTGGGGGTCGAAAATCCTGTCTTCATGTCCTCCGGTCCATACTTCTAACATCTAACATCTAATACTTTCCTTAAAGACACCATGACCGAGTTTCGCAAGCAGCAAAGTGCTGAACATATCAGAGGAACCTTTACTGCACAAACATCTCCACTGATTATTGCACCAGATCCAGAACACACAGCTACCTTCTTTAAACCCTTAAACACTTGAATAGAAAAAGACTGATTGTTATAAACCTGAAACTGGACACAAAGTGAAGTCTTTTCTCATCTTAAATGGAAACAGAGGAGATTTACGCACCTCATCGCATCCCCAGTAAATCCCACCTAATCTTCAAAAGCCTTTACGTGCAGAACACAGAATAAAAGTTCTACTTATACTCTATAATCCATCCTTCCTTCTCCACCTTTCTTGCTTTCTTCCAATAGTTAGAGTAGTTTGCTTTCTAATAACGAATTATTTTGGACAGCATAAGAGCTGAAACTGGAGATCGTAGATGGGACCTACGAGTCTTGTGTTGTCTCATGTGCGACCATATTAATTGTACAGTGAGGAACCTGACAGTTACATCAGCAAGTGGTCATGGAATGGGCGTGGCTACCTCCTTGAACATGCCGATGAACCGTGAGCCGAATCGCCAGGGTTTGTGGCGATGGCACTGCAGGGAGCTGACGGTGATCTGGGCCGAGCGCTGAGCGGCGCTGGCGAGCATGAACACGGCGTCGTACATCAGCGCCGCCTCCGTCTGGGGAGAGGAACATGGTCACATCTCACCTGGCTGATGAACGGTATTCAGTAGTCAGCTCTTAAGGTCTCTTCTCATGACATCAGTGTAACACTGATTTGTGTAAAATTAAAGAGTAAAATATCAGGGTGTATTTGAAGCTGGATTCTGTTGTTGGCCGTTTCCACTGACTGTCATCATGCCATCCAGGAGGCCGGTCTCGGGTTTGGGCGGAGCCTGCAGACGTTCCATTGACCACTTGTCCACCACAGCGGCGACCTGTGGGTTGTCTATGTTGAGAAGGCGGAACCCCGTCATGTTCACTCCGCTGTAGCGGTACGGCTCCAGATCCAGAGCAAACAGGTCCTACAGGAGACAGACAGTCATTCCCAGTTTAAAAAAGAGTGGATTCTGCACAGTAATAAGGGACGTACCAATGTGGTGAAGAAGAAGTGATAATACTCCGTCATCATCCCCATGGACAGGAGCTGAAAGAGGGAAGACACATGCAGTCACCACATAATTCTTACATTTATTCCAGGTACGATATCTATCTATATTAGTGAACACATGAGGGGTCACCATGATGTTACACACCAAATTCCCTTCACTTGAACTTTTACTCCCAGAGTTGGAGTACAAAATGATTCATGACAAGAAAATGTTCAGTTCCTTTGGAGGAGGAATCAGGAAACTTATATCTCAGGTACTTTAACCTACTTTCAGAAGACAGAGCTGAGGAGAGGACCTGTTTGAGGACATCTGCAGACGTCTGGTAGGAGCAGTCAAAGATGACATAGAACTCCTTTCCTTTCTTCATCTCCTTCAGCAGAGGCCGGGCGTCCCTGCTCCCCGTGGGCAGCTGCCGAATCTTGATTTTGATGGTGTATCTGGACGGAGCTTTGATGAGTTCCTGAAGACGAATCAGTCCTGCAGGGGAAGACAGGATCCATGGCATTCATTTCGAACACATTTCATCCTCAGAAATGTCTTCAAATTCGACAGATAAACGTGGAACAAGGCCAGTTTACGAACGCAAAGGGAACAATCTCCTAATGTGAGAACGTCCTTTCATAACGACTTTTTGACAGTTTAAGCAGAAGTGTTATGAATGGACCGGAGACCCACCGGTTGCGTCTTCATACACCACGGTGACCATCTTCCACTTGTAGAACTGCACGATGTCCAGCACGGCCCTGCTGATGGAGGCGTAGTCAGGGTACAGGTTTATGTAGAAGCTGTCCTTGTTGTCCACTGATGGGTGTTTCCAGCGGGTCTGAATGTGTGGGACCTCCAGGGCGTTGCAGATCGACTGCACCGCACTGACCGAGGAACTGTGTGAGGGGCCAAAAACTGCTGCCACGCCCAGCGCCAGCTGATCACAAGCTGGCAAGGGACAAAGACATTTTAAATTGTTTAATACACAATTAGAAACCGAATCCAAAATTAAAACCAGACAATACCTCTCCTTGAAGCTTCAAAACTGTCAAATAAGTTTATTCTCTGGATATCGTATGTCACCGTGGTGTTTGGCATTAATGTTCGGTTCCTGTTGATGTTGGTTACAGCAAATTTGAAGGCGAGTTCTTCAACACTAACAGGCTCATTTTCGAGGGTCTCGAAGATGCCCCCTGTAGTGACACAAGAAGCCGTGAGGACATGAAAAAAGGGACGTATGACACCATAAACGGCATCGTACACGCTGCTTTTTGGACAGAGATCAGAAGACACAGCGAGGTGCTGAACTGAGGTGGACGAACATCCTGCAAGCAGACAAATTCATCAAATAGAGGTGTCTCCTATTCTCATGACAATCCTTGCCTCTTAATGACTTAAACGTGGTAAAATTAATGAAAGTGAAGTGGTTGTCATTGTGAGACGCTGCAGCACAGCACACGGTGACTCAGTGAAACGTGTCCTCTGTACTTAACCGTCACCCTTGGTGAGCAGTGGGCAGCCATGACAGGTGCCCGGGGAGCAGAGCGTGGGGACGGTGCTTCGCTTAGTGGCACCTCAGTGGCACCTTGGCGGATCGGCAACCTTCTGATTACGGGGCCTCTTCCTTTACCGCTCGCCCCCTTGATGAGGACAAATTTAATAAAATTAATTTACAACATGCAAAACACTTTTACTAATTACCTGAAAAAAATCCAAGCAGCAAATCATATGGAGAGGATGTTAATTTACCGCTCAAAACCAACCCGACCCGACCAATAATCCAAGCCGTCACGACCTGACCCAACTCAAGTCAACCCGACACAACCAGACCAAACCCAACCTGACCCAACACGACTCAGATCTGGTTGCGTCATCAAGGACAGCTTCTTCATAAACCTGTACCGTGACTACGCCTCCATCAGCAGGGCCGTGCTGGACATCGTGCAGCTCTACAAGTGGAAGATGGTCACCGTGGTGTATGAAGACGCAACCGGCGGGTGAAGCAGTAGAGGTCGGGTCGGCCGACTCAACCAGAAGCTGAGCCACCCCGACCCAAGACGACTGGACCCAATCTGACCTAACCTGACCCAGCTTGACAAAACCCAACCTTATTAATTATTAATAAATATTAATATTCTGTTGATTTTTGACGAGGTTGGCGGCCCACGCCTGTTATTTCTTTATAGAGTAATCATGGTTCACACTGTAACTTTCACACGTTAGTCTGACTTCATGCTCTAATGACACTAACATTTTCCATGTTTATTCCCATAGTTCTTGCTTGTGTGAATGGTAGAAAATTGGAAATGAACAGATTCGTCCGTCATATACGACGGTGTCTGGTCTGAATGACAGTAAAATGGAGGAAAGAGCAATCAATCATGCTAAAGAAACTACAGACAGCAGTGGATCTACAGGAACCTTCTCCTCTGAATTCTACCACAATCACATGACAACGTGACAAACACGGACTGCGGCCAGATGGGTTCCGCTGAGGTGGATGTGTCATTTTTCATCTCCAGCTTTACTTTTTCGGTTTATGAAAGCTTCATTCTGATTCCTGTAGATGCTACCATTGATTCATGCACATATAGCAAAACATCAAAACCGAGCATGAGCATCATCCAGAATGTTGGACTGAATGAGCTCATTTATGTGCTCTCTCAGCCACTTTAATACATGAGCACAGAAATCATTATACTGAAAGAGAGAAACGGAATAAAGGACCAAATGAGGGTTTGTGGGACATTTTTATGGCTCCTGCTCTGACAGGCAGCTGCCACAATGGAGTAATTGTGCTGCGTCTCCTTAGAAGGCTTCCCAGCATCCCCTGCACCCCGCCCGTCCAGCAGCGTCCTGTTTGATGTGCAGGACTGAGTCGTCTCTGTGCTCCCTCGGCGTCTCAGTTAAACCTCGTCTTGCACTTTATTTCCAGAGCGCTGCAGAACGAGATCTACTGACGCCAGCAGGACGTTGTACCGGACAAAACCAAGTAGAAGTAAATGAGGCTGGACGCCAGCTTCGGCCGAGGAGGCAGATTAGTGCTGGTTGTTTAAGGGCAACCTGGGGAAGGAGATTTGCCACCATTAGCGCTGCGAGCGAGGACAGTGGCTGGCCGCCACGTTCTGGTGCCAGTGGTCATCGGCAGGAGAAAGTGGGGACCTTAATTGTGACCAGTGCCATATGGGCCAGATTAGCTGAGAAAGATTAGACGGCCTCTCGTGCCAGCGCGATTCTGAAAGATTAGCAGGACAATGCGCAGATTAAAGGCATATTTTATATTGGTGGGCAGTTTACATAACGCATCATCTGAGCGCTTCGGTTCCCGCGTCTGACCTACATTAAAGGACAGCAAGGATTTTAAGAAGAATTTTCCCTCATCCCTATAAACACTTTTGTTCCGTAGATTTATATAATCCATTCAAACCAAGAGACCCAGTAACCTCAGGAAGTAAAAGCAGCTTCCATTCATCAGTCCTGTGTGGGGGTCTGAGGAAAATCTCCACCTTCTCCAAGGAAGACACCATATTCAATCAGCATTACAAGGTAAGCAGCAGACAGGTTCCTCCCATGTTCCAGGCGGGTTCCTTCCATGTTCCAGATGGGCTTCTTCCATGATCCAGATGAGTTCTTCCCATGTTCCAGACGGGTTCCTCACATGTTCCAGACATGTTCCTCACATGTTCCCCACACACTGCTCCCTGGGCACCTTTCATGGCTGCCCACTGCTCACCAAGGGTGATGGTAAAATACAGAGGACACATTTCACTGTGTCACCGTGTGCTGCGCTGCAGTGTTTCACATGTGACAACTAATCACTCATTTTTAACTATTTAATATAGGCCTTGCAGAAAAGAGTGCAAATATAATTCGGAAAGGTGGGACAACATGGGCATCTGGAACGAATATGTTTTTTTGTTTATAATAATCTGGGATGATTTCCTTGCCATTTACAATTAAGAAGCTTTTAATCAGGGAAGTTTGTGCCAAATACGGCCAAACCATCATCATCTATCAAAGTCCACAAGATCTCCGAGCAGCCAGCATCTGCTCAGCATTTTAATGCGGGACTTCAGCCCTTCTACAATGAACAAAACCTCCTTAATGCTTCACGAAGAAGGACCTCCGTGAAGTTACTTTACAGTTTCTAGTCCTCCTGAGCTCCACATGCAGAAGAAAGAGAAGGACGCTCACCGATCCTCAGCACCTGCTGGCCGCCCCGCCGCAGGTCCGCCGCGAACAGGAGCAGGGTGAAGAGGAGCCGCCCGCCGTGCGCCATGGTCCGAGGTCCGCAGGGACGGCCAGGAGCTGCATGTCCTCCCACATCCGCAGCCCGGTCCGCCGCCGGCACGAAGATTAACGTCGCACACGGCGACATGCGACCCCGACAACGTCTTTGCTGCGGAACACCGAGGAATGATTAAATCTTCGCTGCGCGGCGCGGCGCGGATCTAATCCGCAGATTAAACCTCCTCTCCATCCAGTGGACATGTCTCCTTCCAGGGGCCATGTCTCCATCCAGGGGCCATGTCTCCATCCAGGGGACATGTCTCCACCCAGGGGCCATGTCTCCATCCAGGGGCCATGTCTCCATCCAGGGGACATGTCTCCACCCAGGGGACATGTCTCCACCCAGGGGCCATGTCTCCATCGAGGGGCCATGTCTTCATCCAGGGGACATGTCTCCACCCAGGGGCCATGTCTCCATCGAGGGGCCATGTCTCCATCCAGGGGACATGTCTCCTTCCAGGGGACATGTCTCCACCGAGGGGCCATGTCTCCATCCAGGGGCCATGTCTCCATCCAGGGGACATGTCTCCACCCAGGGGCCATGTCTCCATCGAGGGGACATGTCTCCACCCAGGGGGCATGTCTCCATCCAGGGGACATGTCTCCACCCAGGGGCCATGTCTCCATCCAGGGGACATGTCTCCACCCAAGGGACATGTCTCCATCCAGGGGGACATGTCTCTGTCCAGTGGCCATCTCTCCATCCAGGGGCCATGTCTCCATCCAGGGGCCATTTCTCCATCCATTGGCCATATCTCCACCAATGGGCCATTTCTCCATCCAGTGGCCATGTGTCCACCCAGGGGCCATTTCTCCATCCATTGGCCATATCTCCACCAATGGGCCATTTCTCCATCCAGTGGCCAAGTCTCCATCCAGTAGCCATGTCTCCACCCAGGGGCCATTTCTCCATCCATTGGCCATATCTCCACCAATGGGCCATTTCACCATCCAGTGGCCATGTCTCCACCCAGGGGCCATATCTCCATCCAGCGGCCATTTCTCCATCCAGTGGCCATGTCTCCACACAGGGGCCATCTCTCCATCCAGGGGCTATGTCTGTATCCAGTGGCCATGCCTCCCTCCAGGGACCATGCCTCCCTCCAGGGACCATGTCTCCATCCAGGGGCCATGTCTCCATCCAGTGGCCATGTCTCCACCCAGGGACCATGTCTCCATCCAGTGTCCGGCTCAGAAGAAGAATGCAAGTTCTTGCTGGGCACAGCAAATATGATCCATAACAGAAATACTCTGTTATGTTCCAGAAGTGCACATTCTTTAAACCCCAGTGTTTGTGATCTTCTAGAAACCATGAATGTTGGAATAACATCACATTTCGGGGGGTTTTGACCCAGATCTTTCCGCCACAGTCAAATTTTTTAAAATGTGTTTTGGAAGAGAATATATTGGGTTTTGTGAACAGTTTAGGATTTGAAAAGGCTCATAGGAAATGGTAACAATTCTTTTTGATATCTGTGTTTATGGCTCCAGTTAACAGTTTTTGTTCCCGGTATGGGCCATCTTTAGTGGGTTCGATGGTGGATGTTAAGACGTTCTCCGTGACGTCACACCTTCCTGCACCATCTAGTGGTGAAAATATTCCTCACCAGGATGCTGTGTCCCTGATGCAGAAGTGCCCTCTAGGGGTCAGATGTGGGTCAGGTGGGAATGTGGAGCTGTTAATGAAACCAGAGTATTTCACAGTAAACAGAAAAGATCCCACTTGCTACCATAGTCTGTCTCCAGGGGGACTGTCCCTGATCAGAAGATGTCCGATAAATGCTGTAAATGTAAAGCCTCGACGCCACTTCCCTGTCACCATGTGTCACCATGCAGTACAAAAGACTCAAGAACAGGTTTTTTCCCAAAAGCCACAACCACTCGAAACTCAGTCTAACCCTCGAACCCCCGGACTTCCTTCTATCTCCCAGCTGTGCAATATTAATATTTATTTAGCATTGAAACACTGTGTAATATCTGTGTATTGTATAACATCCACTACTCACTGTACATGATCATCACTAGTGTGACTTCTTCTGAATCAATGTGCAATATTGTGCAACTCACACTTCAAATCGCACTGTGCATATTAAACCTCATTTACATATTTATTCTTCCTGTATGTATGATGCGCTGTCATTTTGTCATTTCTGACACCTTTTTGTATTTTTCTCGTTGCTTTTATTCTCATTGTGCATGCATATAGCAACAATAAAAGAGAGAAAATGTATAGACCTTCGTCCATATGAAATATTGTTCATTATGGTTTTGTGATGTTTCTGACTTGATGTTGTGGGACAAACAGACATTCTTCTCTCAACATTGTTGTGTTTATTGGAAATATTGAAAACGTCCACTCTGCTCATTTTCATGCTGGTCCTTACACTGCAAAACACTCGATATAGTGAAGGAAGAGAAAATACACGAATAAACGTGCAGACAATAACCTGAGGATACAAGCGGGAGTGAAGCAGAAAAGGTGGAAAGACCCTTTTTTTTATAAATACAAGGAATAAATTCTATGGGGAGTGTATGAAAAAGTCGGCTCATCGGGCAAATCCGCGCCTGTTTCCCGTGCGGGTCCGTACGATTAGTCCTCAGATGCGCATGCCGCTGCAGCCGCTGCTGCTGTGGGAGGAACTGGCCCTCTGGACCTCGGAATATTTGTATCCCACGAAGAGCGGCCTCTGGGCTGCAGGGTGGAAGCTGTAGACGGAGTCGTGGGAGGCGTACGGCGAGGCCGCCCGACTCGGGTGGACGGGGGTGGCCACGGTCCTGATGGAGTCTGAGGGCTCGGGGGGCACCGCAGGGGCGCCGTTGGCGCTGTGCTGTAACGGCAGACTCTGGAACATGACCGGGGTGCCGGCCACAGGGGGCAGCAGGACGCCGCGGACGGGGACAGGCTGGTTCAGCGCCTGGGCCGGCATGGAGCTCATGTTGCTGGACATGGTCACGGTGGGCCTCTGAGAGAAGAAGGCGGGCCGGTAAATCGCGGCCGGCCGCGGCTTGGAGTCCGGACACTGGAACAGGAAGAGCAGGCCGGAGGCGAGGAGGACGCCGCCCGTCACCCAGCCGATGTAGAGCGCCTCTCCCAGCTCGCGCCGCTGGGCGTCGATCAGCAGCGGGTTGTGGAAGTCCTGGACGACCACGTAGCCCGTCCAGGAGACGGGGACGAAGACCGAGACCGAGGCCAGGAGCTGCAGGAGTCCTGCCACCATCAGTACGGACTTCTTGACTCTGGGCTGCGTCACCATGCAGGAGGTGCTGCGGAGCCCCGTGACGGCCACCAGGAGCCCCGCGGCGCACAGCGCCACCGCAGAGCACATGAGTCCCCGCGCCGCCTGCAGGTCCGGGGACAGGTACAGCAGCGAGTCGTACACCTTGCACTGCATGCGGATGTTGGCCTGCCGGTAGCAGTTCATCCACAGGCCCTCCCAGCGCGTCTCCATGACGATGATGTTGGCGCCGATGAAGGCCGTCACCCTCCACATGGGCATTCCGGTGACGGCCGCGGTCCCGACGAGGCCCAGCAGGCCGAGGCCCAACGCCAGGAGCTCCAGCACGGCCTGGCCCATTTTCACTCACGCCGATGCACAACTGTGGGGACGAAAACGTCCCCGATGAACAGACCCGTCTCCTGTCTCCTGTCCTCTCCAGATCAAGTGTTCACACGAAACAACAGCTTTGTTTTAGGAAGCGGTGGTCAAGCCACCTGATTGGTGGACAGGATGAGGGCGCTTTGGACCTCTGTCTACTCTGTTTACAGTCCCTTTGCTCGTGCTGGCTCAGCCCATCCCAGCTTAACACGCCCTGGCCAGTTCGCTAGAGACATCTGACCTCCATGCACCTCAGCTCATGCAGGCCCGGGCGCGATGAGGGTGCTGTTGGGATGGTGGAGCTCCACCACCTAAGACCATCCCCTCTGAGGATCCAGATCCAGGTCTTCCGTTCTACCAGGTATTCACTGCTTCTGACACCAGGCTGTGAAATCCTGGGTTTACCTGAGATTATATACCTGAGATCTCCTCGCTCGCCTGGGGGAGCAGGTTCTTTCCTGCATTGTCAATGGGGTCTGCCACTAGTTCTAGTGTCCAAAATGAAAACTGCAACAGGACCAGGCGGGCAGGAGAGCAGTGAAGATCTCCTCCATCCAGCAGCACAGAGCAGAACACACGTGTGTAAAGGCTGTGAGATGTTGTTCATTTAAATCCGAATCTCATTTATTTTGTACTCATTTGTTTTCTTATTTATCTTTGCACGACAAGTGACCAACGCAGGTGTTTTTATTTTATTTTCCATCATTTGTATAGGTAATGATTCATATTAATATTAATATTTTATTAACATTTATTGGATGATTTAACAATGGGGAAAAAATGATATTTCCATTTCAGTCATCACAGCGCGTTTCCATTCTCCACCGTGCAGGTTTTACACGGCCGCTCTGAAGAGCCTGTAAAAGGGCGTGGCTGCTCATGAGTTACACGGCCGCTAAGCACAGTGTGTCGGCGTCAGTGTCCACGGCAAACAGCCATTTTGTCTTCATGGTGGACAGCTTATCCCTGCAGGATAGTGTCCTCGTGGTCTGAAGCATATTAAACAGTCTTCACTGAGGTCAATACTTTAATAATTAACAAAAAGCGACTACAGCCTCCGGGTGCAGGAACAATCTCTAAAGGTCACATGCAAATGCATAATTCTTCTAATTATAGCTATTTATTATTAAAGTCTACTGGCATATTCCACCCTTTCCACTGAAATGAACTGGGGACACCACACAAAATGTTATATGTACAGCATGACGTGATGATCAAATTCCAGATTCCTGATCAACAACTTACTTTAGACAGAAAGGGACACCGGACAGAAAGGGACATCGGATATTTAGACCGACGTGAATTTTCTCTGCTTGTGTGTGAGTCTGAAGTCACAGGTAGGCCACGGCGCTGTGGACAGACGGGTGTCGGGCCGGCTGCAGGGACGGGTGTCGGGACGCCTGGCCCGAGTGCTGGAAGGACGGCTGTCTGGACGGGTAGCTGTAGGTGGAGACGTCCTGGCGCGGAACGGGCACCAGCGGCTGCGGGGCGTAGGCGTAGGGGACGTACGCCACGCCGCGGTGGTACCCTGGCCGCTCCATCTCCTTGTCCTCGGGGACGCTGCAGCAGGTGAACATGCAGCCGCCGGCGAACAGGAACGCCGAGGCCACCCAGCCGATGTAGAGCGCCTCGCCGAGCTCGCGCCGCTGGGCGTCGATCAGCAGCGGGTTGTAGAAGTCGCGGATGATGACGTTGCCCGTCCAGGAGACGGGGACGACGCAGCAGACGCAGGAGGCCAGGATCATGCAGCCGGAGACGATGAGCACCATCCGCTTGGCGCGGTCGTTGTTGCGGATGCAGCCGGTGCACTGCATGCCGGCGATGCTGATCAGCAGCCCCACGCCAGCCAGCGCCACCGAGCAGCACATGAGTCCCCGCGCCGCCTGCAGGTCGGGGGACAGCGCCAGCAGCGAGTCGTACACCTTGCACTGCATGCGGATGTTGGCCTGCCGGAAGCAGTTCATCCACAGGCCCTCGTAGCGCGTCTCCATGACGATGATGTTCTCGCCGATGAAGGCCGTGACGCGCCACATGGGCATCCCCGTGCTGGCGGCGGAGCCGATGAGGCCGATGAGGGTGAGGATGCAGGCCACGATCTCCAGCACTCCGTTCGCCATTCCTGCCCTCCGCCTCACTGGCTGGGTGTGTTGGGGCCGCGGCGGCGGCGGGTGTGGGCGGGGCCACGCTGGCTTCCATCCAGTGGGAAAGGAGGGTTTTGCATCCCTGTGGACGTGGAGCTGATAGGTGCACACCTGAGCTGCACCTGAGCTCCGCCTCCTCCACCCGCTGAGCCGGGACATAGAGGACTGGGCGGGGTGTGTTGCCTGTTGCTAGGAAACGATACCCTGGGGATCTTTGGTTCTGTCTCACACACAGTAACACAGTAACACACCCATTGTTTTGCATGTATTTCATGCCTTTTTCTTCTAAATCCATGAACAAGTATTTGTGAAGTAATGTTTTATTCATATTGTATTATTTTGACACGGTAATAACACAAAACACACAAAACGGGACAGATTCACTCCTTCAGTCTGGAATCGGTTGTCGGTTGGAGATGGAAACATAATAAAATCTCTCTGATTTAAGAGGAATGGCGACTGGTTCTACAAGTCCAGATTCCTCTGGTGTGATAGACATCTTTCAGTGGAAACCTGTTCCAGTTGTAACAAACTGGAAGTCTTCTTACTGTAAAAATGACAATTTTTTTTAAATCAGCAGATTTTTATTTTTATCTGACAATAATTAAAAAAAAAAAAAAAAAGTAAACAGCCTGTACACAACTGTAACTAGTGCATAATCCCTCCATAACCAGAGAAAAATCACAGCATTCCTGTTTCTGTCCATTTATTCTACACCAGCGCCGAAGCGCCTGGAACTTTCCTGGCCAGGACCGTCCTGATGCGGGATAAATAAAATCCAGGATTATTCCGGTCCCGCTCAGGTGTACTGTACCGGGGTGTAGACCATGGACCCCGGCGGCGGCATGCCGCTGTATGGTGGCTGGTAGGCGGGCTGATACCCGGGCTGGTAGCTGTATCCCGGCTGGTAGCTGTAGGGCTGGTAGGAGTAGTTGTAGGGAACGGACCCGGCCCGGTACAGAACCTGGGCGGGGTCCTCCTCCTCGTTGGTTCTTGGCGCGTGGCGGCACAGCAGAATGACCCCGGCGGTGAACAGCAGGCCTGAGGTCACCCAGCCGATGTAAAGCGCCTCGCCGAGCTCGCGGCGCTGCGCGTCGATCAGCAGCGGGTTGTAGAAGTCCTGGATGATGACGTGGCCCGTCCAGGAGACGGGGATCAGGGTGGTGACGCAGCCAAGGAGGTACAGGCAGCCGCCCGTCACCAGGACAATGTGCTTGGTGCGCGGGCGAGAGTCCACCAGCTTGGTGCAGCGCATGCCCACTGCCGAGAAGATGCAGGCCAGGGTGGTGACCGCCACCGAGCTGCACATGAGCCCCCGGGCAGCCTGCAGGTCCGGAGACAGGTACAGCAGGGAGTCGTACACCTTGCACTGCATGCGGATGTTGGCCTGACGGAAACAGTTCATCCACAGGCCCTCCCAGCGCGTCTCCATGACGATGATGTTCTCCTGGATGAAGGCCGTCACCCTCCACATGGGCAGGCCGGTGACGGCAGAAACGCCGATCAGGCCCAAAAAGCCAATGGCGATGGCCACTACTTCACAGCAGACCGCGTCTTTCCGCTTCTGCTTCTCCTTCTTCAGCTGCTCCTCGTAGATGGTCTCCACATACGACTTGGCCTCCTTGTCGTCGTATGTTCCGGCGTAGGACTCCGCATAAGAGCGGTCCTTGTAGGGCTTGAGCGCGTACGATCCGTTGGTTGAATATGCCATGGCGGCTAGACAAACTCTGCTTCGCAGATGCTCTAGCCAAATGACAAAACCAGGACGTGGACTTTTAAAAGTAGTCAAAGAGAGATATGCCACCCGACTGGTTCTGCCACCTTGGGCCAATCAGAAGAAGCCGGAGGGCCATAAAACTGGTGGCTCCTGCTCCACTAGACAAACAAAAACCTTTAAAACATCCAGCAAGGCTGAGGGATGGCTGATGATCTCAGAGAATCGGTGTAAAGGAGGGACTCCAACACAAGCTTTCTTCAGTATAAATCCAGCAAACAAATATCCATCAGTTTACCTGCTCACTCTGTTCTAATGTGTGTAATAAATAACTAATTACTTTCTATAGTAGTGTACTGTCTTTAATTGTTCTGTCTGTAGGTGTACAGTCTTGTATTGTTTTGTCTGGTCGTGTACAGTCTTGTGTTGTTTTGTCCAGTTGTGTACAGTCTTGTGTTGTTTTTTCTGGTTGTGTTTAGTCTTGTGTTGTTTTGTCCAGTTGTGTACAGTCTTGTGTTGTTTTTTCTGGTTGTGTTTAGTCTTGTGTTGTTTTGTCCAGTTGTGTACAGTCTTGTATTGTTTTGTCCGGTTGTGTAAAATCTTGTGTTGTTTTGTCCGGTTGTGTACAGTCTTGTATTGTTTTGTCCGGTCGTGTACAGTCTTGTGTTGTTTTGTCTGGTATAGTCTTCTAAAGATTTGACCAGGTATGAATGTGTAAGAAAAACAGTGTAGATATGACCATTTAATCACAGTTGTGTTTTGATCTGGCAGATGCCAGATGACCATTAGGGCTAGAACTAGTGGCAGTGGTGGCCTAGCGGGTAAGGAAGCGGACCCGTTATCAGAAGGTTGCCGGTTCGAATCCTGAGCCGCCAAGGTGCCACTGAGATCACATTTTGTTGTGTGCACCATGTGCTGTGCTGCATTTCACAAAGACAATCACTTCAGCACCAGACCATGTTGTATGCTGACAACAGCTATGTCTCTGCTCTGGAGATCCAGACCCATCCGGCTGCAGGGCGTGTCCGGCTGTTTCTGGCTGTAAGTAGAGCACTGGTGTAGCAAGTGTCAGGTGACCATTGTCATCTCAGGTGACACCATGAGGTGTGGAGACACCTGAGCTGCAAATGACCAATTAGTATTCAGTTTTTAGCGTGACGTCACCAGGACAGGAAACATCAACCAACCGCAGCGTTGAACAGATGAAGTTCATGAATGTCTGAAGTTGGCAGAAGATCTGCCGTGTATGTGTGTGTTTGTGTTATTTCTGAGCTCTTTTGAGTGTGACATTTCCATCTCAGGGCAGTTTTTTTATATTCCGTTCCTGAAACTGACTGATTCTGCCAAATTCAAGCTGTGGCCCCAGAAATCTTTTAACGGAGCAGAGGAGATCGGGTAGTTCTGGTAGTTCTCTCCTCAGGGTGAGTTAAACTTTCACATCAGAAAGCGGTGAAGGAACCAGCGACCCGTTGCGAGATCAGCAGCCGCTGCAAAGAGCCGAGACTTCCACAGATCTGTTTCATGCCCACTTTTCCAGCCCTCTTCCTTGTTGGCTTATTTGACTGAGGGCCGGGCGAAACCCAGGAACCTGTCGGACAGGTTGGATCAGAAGAGTCGTAATCTCACCCGAGCGGCACGGGTAAACAGACGTTCCGTTTACCGCACGTCTCTGTGTCCGGGGAGAACGGGGAGCAATCCTTCCATCTTTCCGTGGTGAAGGAGTCCGTTCATAGGACACGTTTTTGTGTTGCTGTATGTGTTTGTGCCGTATGTGTGTGTGTGGGTGGGAAGGAGAACTCATGGTGAGTGGCTCTTCTTTGCCACCTGCTGGTTCTGCGAGAAGAACAGTAGCAGCCAGCCATTAACTCGGCTCAATAGCTGAGATCTGAGAAAAGTTCCTCCTGTCGAACATCTTGTCCAGCATTTCATACTTCCTGCCAAGCAGAGCAGAACAATAAAATATGGGGCAGCGTCATCGATTCGTGATTCATAGGCCGCCTTAAACATCCTGAACGCGACAGTGAGGAACCGTGAAACTGCACACACCCGTTCAGAAGGTGCTGAAACCAGCAGGTAACCAGTACATGATTTCGACATGTTGTGAAGGTAAAAGGACCCTCATCTGCACCCACTGGACATTTTCTCTGTGGGAGGCTCGGTCATGGGGCGGTGAATTATTTCCTGAAGTGGGTTGCATAAGCAGCTCCCGTTCTGTAACCAACACATGCCCACAGTTCATTGTTCCACCAGGAGGTCGGCGTGGATGAAACCCTGGTTATTCATCGTCATAGAAACCTCCACAGGGCCAACCAAGACAGTGTGTTCTTGTGAAGCTGTGGTGTTTGCTGCTCACCAGGACACCACACGTCACCCAGTGCGCCACCAAGTGGAAGGAAGTTGACTCTCCTGGTTCTAGATCTGGGCTGTTCTGAGTCTGTACAGGTTCTAACAGGATGTGAGTCATACACACACACACACACACACACACACACACTCCTGCATGTCTTTCTGTGGATCTCACTCTGGTTATGAAATGGTCTATTAAATTCTCTTCTTCCGGAAAGCTACAGATTAATAAGCTGACTGGCCACTTTATTAGAGACACCTTCAAAGATGTGTAGAGCTTCTGAGACTGTAGTTCAAACGTAGCTCAGCTCCATCCGCTGTATTCTCAGATTAATACAGCGCTGCGGCAATAACGTATGTAAGAAACAAGTTTATTTTAATATAATATCAATACACAATTCTATTTACAAAGTTTAAAAATGTGGCTTCGGCCAAACAGCAGGTCTTTTCATCATCTTATTCATGGTTCCTTATCTTTTCTTTTCAAAGAAGTCAAATTCATGATGATGGGTTTTCAGCAGCAACAAATTCTTGCACTCGAGAGGAATCACACACACACACACACACACAATTTGGCTGGTACAATGTAGGTTACAGATTTCTCTGCTAGCAAACGACTTGAATGTGCAAATCCTCTATTACAGAGACACAAAGCACGGAGCACAAAAAAAAAACTGTCCGACAAAAATATTCAAGTAACACAGGATTTGTTAAGTTAGAAAAAAAAAAAAGTCTGGAACAAAAGGGGTAATAACAAAAATCTCACCATTTTAAACACAATATGAATAACAAATCAGGCAAAATTATATACAACCAAAAACGCTGAATATTACAGATATTACAGATTCTCAGCCCTTTCATTCCACGTTCAAATCCACTTTTTGGCAACAACTGGCAGCTTCTGATCAGCAACCGCCGCTGCATTTCTAATCAGCTGATTATATTTAATGATTGTACACTTGAGTCCCTCCCCCTGCCTCCTGCCCTCTGATTTGCTCGTTGCGTGGTGGTGGTGGTGGCGGCGGCGTGGGTGTAGTGAGGGGCGGAGTAACTGGGTGGGGTTTAGTATGTGTGGATATATATCGATTAATATCCATGAGTTGATGCCCTAACTCTCCGTCTGCTGGTGGGAGTCAGATTCTCGCCGGACCCAGACCACATCGGCGATGGTGGGCGGAGCCGACTCCTCCACACTGGGCACTGACAGGGCACACTGCTTGCCCAAGTGGGACAGTTTAACAGGGGGTCGGGGGCTTGGGGCATCTTGTGGGGTTTCTGGATGTTGCTCTTCCTCCAGCGGAGCTTCTTCTTCGTTCGGGGCCTCGCTCTCCAGGGACAGGGCAGCGACAGGGCCCTGGAGGGCGGGGTCATCTTCCTCATCGCTCAGGATGTCTGTCTCTTTGACGGATCCATCTGGATCGTCGTACTGGTCCAGATCAAACTGCTCTTCCACCCAGCGATCTGTGTCCCCGCTGTCGGTGGAGAGGGTGGCCCTCTGCTGCAGGGCCTCGTGGGAGTCGGGGGACGGGGGGTCATGGTCGCCACTGGATTCTCCGTCGAACACAATGTCCGTGTCGATGGTGAAGCGGTTCCGCACCAACTTCCTCCTGCCGAGCGTGCGTGTGGGGGCAGACACTAAAGAAGGAGAGTGCAGAAGAACGGTCATGTCAGGACCTTCAGCAGGTATTTACAGAATGGACCAGGTCTGTGGACGCCCCCACCTGCTCTGTTCATGGTGGGCCGGGCACCTTTCAGGGCACAGAGGCGCTTCCCGCCGAAGGGCACGTACTGCTGGCTGAGCGGGAGACTCTCTGTCTTCAGCAGCTGCCGCCGCTGCTTGTCTCTCAGGATGGACTGCACCGTCTTCAGGAAGTCCTTCTTACTTTCCACTGAGCTGAAAGGAGCAGGAGCGAGAGAATCAGCCGCACTGTCCAATCACGTGAAAGGAAAGATTCCTGATCAACAAAGATGATTAGAAATTGCCACTGATCTTGTGATTTCAAATATTTCAAATTGCTGGAGCTCATCTCACAAGGTGTTGCAGAACACCCTGTTATTCTGTAAATGGTGTTAATCTACTGTACACTTACTCTAGTACTACTGTACTCTTAATGTACAAAAGCCTACCCTAGTACTACTACTGTAGACATTCAATGCTAAAACTACTGTACTCTTACCCCACTGCTGTACTCGCACAGTACTACAACTACTGTACTCTAACTGTTTTACTTTTGTAATCTTACTATATATAAAACTACTGTGATCTCTATTGTACTACTACTACTAGTACTGTACTCATACTATCAAATTCAAATTTTAGTTGACATACACAGTCATACACGGTATGATATGCAGTGAGATGCTTTAGCGACTTCTATAGACAAAAGTATTGCAAATATTGCAAGTATACAGTGAACCAATCTATAAATAATGCAAACATAACCAAATATTACACTTTTATGTCTTTAACATAAAATGTGTGTAACAGGTAGGGTGAAGGAGGTCAGATGAGTAAAGTGAAAGAAAAAGTAAAAAATTGTGCAAGGATTCTGGGGGGGGGGGGGGGTTGAGTCCAGAAGTGATTGAAAGTGAAAGTGCTGTATTAGTGTATTAGTGTTCTGTCCTATGAAGTGTTGTGGTTGTTGAGAGCTCGAATAGCCACTATACTATAGCCACTATACTATACTAAAACTACTGTACTCTTACTCTATTACTGTACTCATGACACGAAAAGTACTGTACTCTTACTGTAGTACCACTGTACTCTTACTGTTTTAAAACTACTGTACTCTTACTGTGATTATTACTGTACTTCTACTGTACTCTTGCTGTACTATTACTGAACTACAACTACTGGAGTGGGCAGGGGTGCTGGCTCTTTTTAGAGTCATTGCTTCTCACCTGCAGCAGAGGTGGAATGTTCTCTCAGGTCTTCCTTCAGATTCGGACTTGACGTGGACCATCTCACACATGGAGGTTCCCTCCCCATCTGTCACGGAGAACAACATGGTGATCACTACACACTCCATGTAACTGTTGTTACCTGAATCCGTTATAGAATTGAGGGACTGGTGGTACCCGCTGTGCCAAGGGCTCGGACTTGTAGGGCATCTGTTGGAATCATGTGACGAAATCGGAATGGGTCTTTGTCATCGCTGGAAACAGAACCCCGGTGTGAAGAACCCTGAGAGAGGACAGCCCGTATGAGTACTGGATCATTAAAGAGCCGTGTTAAGGGACAGAAGATGGACACTCACCAGTTTCTTCTTCTGCTTGGAACCATCCTTACAGATGAAAACCACAGCCATTTTAAACACTGAAAGAGAAACAGAAAGAAGTCAGCCTGGTCCATAGCTTTTAGCTGTG
This sequence comes from Denticeps clupeoides, assembly GCF_900700375.1. Taxonomy (NCBI): domain Eukaryota; kingdom Metazoa; phylum Chordata; class Actinopteri; order Clupeiformes; family Denticipitidae; genus Denticeps; species Denticeps clupeoides. The sequence goes on along the minus strand of NC_041719.1, from coordinate 2,111,597 downwards.
GTTCATCTGATCTTCATCATCTTAAGGGTTCATACGGTGACATCTGGATGCAGCCACATTCAGAAGCTGGGACGTACCGAATGTGACCAGTTGTGGCTCCTTTTTCCACTTCCCCAGGAAGGCTGGTGGGTTGATCCATGTCACACTTGTGTGCAGCAGCAGGTCCCCCATGGACAGGTCTGCAACCTGCAGCACAGAGAGCATTTACATGGTGGCAGGGGACCTCGTTTAAACTCCACTGTACAAGGAACGGATGAATCCAGCGCATCCACGGGGCCGTATGGAGACTCCGGCGTTATTAAAGCCTCTGGTTGGGAAGTGGGCGGAGAAACTAAAAATACAGCAGCGTGAGTCACCAGAAGAGAAAAAAGGAACGGCGGCGTACGTCTTTCTTGTCCCCGCTCTGCTCCGCGATCAGGTGGTCGAAGACGGTGCCAAACTCCTCGTGGATCTTCTGCATTTCGTTAATGTGACTGGCGACCTTGTTCATAGCCTTCATCGCCACTGAGGAGCAGAGGGGAGGGGCGATGACACCATAAAGCACAGAGAAGACAGATGTGTGTGTGTGTGTGTGTGTGTGTGTACTCACCGTCCAGGTGGTAGTGCTCCTCACTGTCGGGGTCGGTTAGACAGTACAGCTCCCTCAGGAGCAGCGGGTACTTAAGGACTCTCTGGATGGGTTTGATCAGGTAGGACTCCAGCGTGGATGAGTGCTGCTGCTTCGGGTTCCTCTCGTCCAGAAACGCCTTAAACTCTGGGTCGGTCTTAGCTGTAAGAGCATGAAGAGCATCCTGAACGTCATCTTCATCATTTACAGAAGTAGCTGATTCAGACAGGGTGGAGCTGATCAGGTGTTATTCACCTTTAACAAGGACCTTGGGGACCTTGGTGTGGCTGGCACAGAACGCGCTGTAGATCTTGAAGCGGTCAGCATAGTAGAGGAAAGATCCTCCGAGAGAGAAGAGGATCTTCTGAAGAATTTCATTAAAAAAAAAAAAAAAAAAAAAGCACTGATGATCTGCGGCAGGGTACACAGTAAGCCGAACACCCGTTCCCATTTCCGGCAAAGGTCCGACAGATACCTTAAACTCTTCCACCCTCTCCAGTTTCTCCAGGTCTGGAACCAGCCTGGTGCCGTCCTCCAGGGTCTTCAGAAATTCCACCTGAAACTCCACCATCTCCAGCAGATTTCCGAAGAGCACGTCCAGCTGAAAGAGCAGAGCCGGACGAAACGTTCCCTCTGATCGTTCTGAGGGAACGTCCAAGTCCATGCCGGGGCGCGATGGGGTTCTTACCTCATCCTGTGTGAGGAAGGTCTCCTTCTGCAGAGGGGTTAAGTATCTCCCAATCAAGCAGTTCAGGTCCTGTGAGGAGCGGATGGAGAGCAGGAAGGTAGAGATGATTTATTTCGAGAAGAGCCGCTCTGGGCACCGTGCCCTCGGGCGGTGGCACGGGCGGATACTCACTTTGACGTAGGTGCGCTCCGTCTCCACCAGCTCGCAGATGACTTTGCGGAGCTTGTCGGCGTCGGAGAGCTGGCGGGCGGCGCCGGTGGGCGGCGGCCGCGGCAGGTCGGGGGCGGGGTCCGCCGGGTTCATGTCGTGCAGGCTGCGGCAGAACGCGGCGACCTGCTCCGTGCTCTGCGGGAGGAGAGAGGAGAGGACGGAGACGAATCAGGGCGGCGAACGTCTTCCTCTGCGCGCCGCCGCGCTGCGCCGCGCCGTCTATTTTCAGACCTTCATCTCCTCCTCCCCCCCGGTTCTTCTCAGCTGGGAGGCATATTGATCTTCACTTTACACAAACTAAAACACAAACACCTGTCCAAAAAACCACGTTGCCTTGGAAACAGGTGCCATAACAGCTCTGCACGTGTGGACTCTGGGGACAGGTTCATCAGAGACCGTACCTGTAGCGTTTACTGACCATCTACGTGGTTTTGGACGTTCTGCAGAGAAAATCCATCAGGCAAGTCAGGAGACTCTTCATAGCATTTTGCAAGCTGAAATTCAGCGCTCTTCTACTGAACAGCTGAACCACGATCTGCATCTCCTCGCAGTCAGAGGGACTGTGAAAATGTTCCAACTGAACACTGCGGATGGGAAGAACATCTGTGGTTGCCCCTCGGAAAGAACCACGCTCCTTCTGGAGGCGTTACTCTGTTCTCTCCCCCGACTCCGTCGTGAGAAACACATTAGACTTGGACTGTGAGGTGAGAAGAGGAACTTCTTCTCTTCTACACCACCGCATGTTCTGCAGCCTTAGGCAGAGTTTGTGAAGTGCTCCTCACAAAGAACCAGAGATCATAGGATCAAGGTAATGGAACACGTCCTACACAGAGCTCTATAAATACACCAGCTTCCTCACGGAGCTGCTGCACATCGCCACACACACATTTATTACAGAAAAACTACACCCTCCAAACTACAAAACTACACCCGCCATGCACAACGCTACACCATCCAAACTTCCTCCAACCTGCACAACGCTACACGATCCAAACTTCATCCAACCTGCACAACGCTACACCCTCCAAACTACAAAACTACACCCGCCATGCACAACACTACACCATCCAAACTACATCCCACCTGCACAACGCTACACCCTCCAAACTACAAAACTACACCCGCCATGCACAACGCTACACCATCCAAACTTCCTCCAACCTGCACAACGCTACACCATCCAAACTACATCCAACCTGCACAACGCTACACCCTCCAAACTACAAAACTACACCCGCCATGCACAACGCTACACCATCCAAACTTCCTCCAACCTGCACAACGCTACACCATCCAAACTACAAAACTACACCCGCCATGCACAACGTTACACCCTCCAAACTACAAAACTACACCTGCCATGCACAACGCTACACCATCCAAACTTCCTCCAACCTGCACAACGCTACACGATCCAAACTACAAAACTACACCCGCCATGCACAACGCTACACCATCCAAACTACATCCCACCTGCACAACGCTACACCCTCCAAACTACAAAACTACACCTGCCATGCACAACGCTACACCATCCAAACTACAAAACTACACCTGCCATGGACAACACTACACCCTCCAAACTACAAAACTACACCCGGCATGCACAACACTACACCCTCCAAACTACAAAACTACACCCGGCATGCACAACACTACACCATCCAAACTACCTCCAACCTGCACAACGCTACACCATCCAAACTACAAAACTACACCTGCCATGGACAACACTACACCCTCCAAACTACAAAACTACACCCGGCATGCACAACACTACACCATCCAAACTACCTCCAACCTGCACAACGCTACACCATCCAAACTACAAAATTACACCCGCCATGCACAACACTACACCATCCAAACTACATCCAACCTGCACAACGCTACACCCTCCAAACTACAAAACTACACCCGGCATGCACAACACTACACCATACAAACTATATCCAACCTGCACAATGCTACACCCTCCAAACTACAAAACTACACCCACCATACACAACGCCACACCCTCCAAACAACATCCAACATGCACAACGCTACATCATCCAAACTACATCCAACCTGCACAACGCTACACCCTCCAAACTACATCCAACCTGCACAACGCTACACCCATAAAAATACAAAACCACACCCACCATACACAACGCTACACCCTCCAAACTACAAAACCACACCCACCATGCACAACGCTACACCCTCCAAACTACAAAACCACACCCAAACTACAAAAACTACACTCGCCAAACTATACCAATATAACGCAACAACACACCGACCATACCAGGAACACTGCAACAACACACCAGACTGTCACACGCAGTAATAAATCTGATCCCCATAACCAGAGAAGCTCTTCTGACTCAGAGGTCACATAAATCCTGGACAGCACAACCACATACAGAAATGATGATGAAGAAAGAGGTGGAGGAGGTACTGGAGTGGTTCTCACCAGGTGCAGAATGTCGTAGATGGATTCAGAGGAGCGTTTGCAGTGTCGACTGCGCTTCAGTGCGGACATGACTGCGTAAGAACCGGTACCGAGATGAGAAGAAGGAGGAGAGGAAGAACATAAGAGCTGACAGAGGGAGATGGATGAACCTGGAAAAATGAATCAGGAGCAACAGCCTCTGATATTTCAGTCTGAGTCTCAAAAGGAACGATGCTCCACTTCATCTCCACAAAAAAAAAAAAAGATCGTGATGAAGCGTCTCCTCCTCGCCCACCAGCACTTCCAACCAAATCTACTCCTGCTCCTTCTGATCTGCTGCAGCATGATCCTTCTTCTCTCCTCCCTCCATCCCTCTCTCCCACCCTCCCTTCTCCGTCCCTCTGGTTTACAGGCTGAACGCCGAGGAGTCAAGCGGCACCGAGAACACGGCAGAACCAGGAAACACAGCGAGAGAGTGGGGGAGAGAGAGAGAGGAGAAGATGGATTCTGCAGAGCAGGATTAGTCAGGCAGGTGCTCTGCAGTAGAATATCAATGCAGGAACTGGAGAAGGAGGGAGGGAGGAAGTGCTGATCTGCACAGAAAACTTCCCTCTGAAACACCCTTGACACCATCGTTCATCAGACACATGGGCGGGCATGAATACAAAGCAGGGCATTATGGGAATCTACAGGACAAACTGAAGATTCAGCAGGAGCTCCTCAACGTTCTCCTCCCAAACTCCAGCCTGACACCCTGCAGCATCAGACAGATTCATCCTCCAGGAGCCTCACCACAGAGAACATCTACAATTGATCAACTGATTAAATGATCAATGACGACATATCGATACGCCTAAACTGAATAGTAAGGAGTCACCATGACAGCGTGATGCTCCTCTATAAAAACAGGAAGACGACCCACGCCTCTCGGTCAATTACACATGAGCACAGAGCAGATGGTGGCATGTAACAGGAGCAGATCCAACAGAGAAAGCCTGAGAACTCATCCAGCATTCTGCAGCATAGCAGGGAGAAGATTTATAACCCTCACCTTCACACAGTCGTCCATTTCACTGAAGATCTCAGAGTCGTCCTCCAGACTGTCTCCTGATGTCTCCAGAATGAGTCCGACTCCGTCGTCCAGGATCTCCTCTGTAGAGAAAAGCATCTCACAATTCAGTGACACGAAGCAGTCCAAACTCTGGATGAAATTCTCACTGTTAAAATGAGGAGACCGTGGTTCTGGGAGAAGATGTCGGTGCACTGCTCGTCGGTCAGGTCGGAGCGCCGCGGGGGCTGGTAGCAGAACTGGCGCCGCTCCACGGTGGGCAGCGTGTTGACGGTCAGCGAGAGCAAGATCTGGGCGAAGGCCGCCTTCATGTCGGAGAAGGTCAGGTTGCTGGAGGGTTTCCCGTTCAGCTGCAGGATCTCGTCTCCAGCGTTTAGGCCTGCAGCCGTGAGCAGAAAAACCAGATTCACCCCCACAGACTCTGGACCAATTCATCTCTAATCGGATCTTTTTAAACATTTAATGAGTAGTGAGATATGGTGGCGTCAGCATCTGCCAACTTCTGTATAAGTAAAGGTCACATAAAGTGAAACGCTTCGCCTCGAGAACCTGATGAGAGTTTAAGGAACAGACGATTCATTAGTCTCTTCCACCTGATTTAAAAAATCTCATCATGAATCAGAATCTCCATTCTCACCCAATTAGAGCAAAACAAGACGCCTACGGAATGCCGGCAAATCACATTATCTTAATTAATAACATAAGATTACATTTCATAATAACATAAAATCATATATATCATCACACTACCACATTATCATATTAATCTACAATCACTATACCTCATCAATAAATCATCACATTATAGACTTTTGGTGAATAGTGCCATACTGTCCCGTTCTCGTCCCCCCGCCTCCTGACCACCACCACCTGCAACTGCTCATCACCCAGCAGAAAAACACCTTCTACTGTCACGCTGTACATTTACATTACAGGCCGAAAGTTTGGACACACCTTCTCATTCAACGTGTTTTCTTTATCTTCATGACCATTTATGTTGGTAGATTCTCACTGAAGGCATCAGAACTATGAATGAACACATGTGGAGTTATGTACTTAACAACAAAAGGTGAAATAAGTGAAAACATGTTTTATATTCTAGTTTCTTTGCTCTGATTCCTGCTTTGCACACTCTTGGCATTCTCTCGATGAGCTTCAAGAGGTCGTCACCTGAAATGCTTCTCCAACAGTCTTGAAGGAGTTCCCAGAGGTGTTTAGCACTTGTTGGTCCAGCTCACCCCAAACCATCTGGATTGGGTTCAGGTCCGATGACCGTGGAGGCCAGGTCTCCTCTTTTTGTTAAGTACATAACTCCACATGTGTTCATTCATAGTTTTGATGCCTTCAGTGAGAATCTACCAATGTAAATGGTCATGAAAATAAAGAACACACGTTGGATAAGAAGGTGTGTACAAATTATTGGCCTGTACTGTACATTTCTGACATTTACCAGACTCCCTTATCCAGAGCTACATACATCCAGTAGTTACAGGGACAGTCCCCCCCGGAGACACTCAGGGTTAAGTGTCTTGCTCAGGGACATGATGGTAGTAAGTAGGGTTTGAACTGGGACTTTGTGGTCATCTGGTTCATAGGTGAGTGTCTCACCCACCAGGCAACTACTACAACATGTCAGTTGTGCTGCTGTTTCGTGTTCCCAGACATGTATGTTTTTTTCCCAATCCCCTTTTTTCAGTTTCCTGAATGTCCTAAACACTTGACTGCAGAGCTCCACGACCCCCCACACTCACACACACACACACACACACACACAGAGCACCAAAGTTCAGTGTTAGTCACCACAACGTCTTTCTAATTTCAGCCTCAAGAAAAACCCACAGGAGCAGAATGGCATTGTTACATAAGACAGAATCCAGAGAGCAGCACATACACACACATCGGGCGCACAAACACACACAATAAAGTAGGGGCGAGAGACACAGACACATTGGCTGAGAGAGAGGGAGCTCATTAAAGGAGGGAAACAAACCTTTGGCAAACGCCAGGCCTCCAGCCCGAACATCAGTGATGAAGAGCTGCTGCATCCCGTCCTCCTCCACAACTGAGATGGAGAAACCTGCAGGATGGAGATGAATGGAAAAGGAAGAGAGGCGGTGAAGTGAAGGAGGAAGAGCACGATGGGAGGACAGATCAGAGAAGAGAACAAAAGACCAACATAAATACATGTCATCAATCAGTCATAATATATATGTACATATTTTCAGCAGTTATAGTTTTAAATGTTTTATTTTACCCTGGAGAAAAACTTACCGTATCCAATCATGCAGGACTCGCTGCGCTCAAACTGGACAATCTTGCGGATTTTGGAACAGACCTCAATCTCCTTGTAGAGCTGTGGATGAACACAATCATTCAGAGTTGCTTTTGGCTGTGTGGAACACCATAGATGGTCCATAAGAAGGTGTTTACTGGTATGGATTACAAGAGCTCAACATATGGAGATGACTATGTAGGCGTTTGAAGAAGGGTGGATATGAGTAGAAATGTTTATTGAATTTTGTAGAAGTGCAGAGATGAGTGGAGTTTTTAGACTTTTGTAGAATTGCGGGTATGAGTGAAGGTGTTTGTAGAGCTTTGTACATGAATGGAGATGTTTGTAGACATTTGTAGAATTGCGGATTTGAGTGAAGATGTTTGTAGATGTTTGTACATGAGTGGAGAGTGTGGAGATGAGTGGAGATGTTTGTAGATGTTTGTACATGAGTGGAGAGAGCGGAGATGAGTGGAGATGTTTGTAGGCATTTGTAGAAGTGTGGAAATTAGTGGAGATGTTTTTAGACATTTGTAGAATTGCGGGTATGAGTGAAGATGTTTGAAGATGTCTGAACATGAGTGGAAAATGTGGAGATGAGTGGAGATGCTTGTAGACATCTGTAAATGAGTGGCAAGTGTGGAGATGAGTGGAGATGGTTGTAAACATTTGTAGAAGTGTGGAGATGAGTGGAGATGTATGAATCTTAACAAACAGAAATTTAAATCTGTTGAATTTAATCCAGTTGTGTGACGTTCGTCACTCACCAAGTCGTACACGTCCTCCTCAGGCTTGGGGATGTAGAACTGAACAAAGCCGTCAATCAGGAACTTCAGCCGTAGGTAATGCTTGGTGGCATCCAGCTTGTGAGACTTTATTAGTGAGAAAGGCCAGAGGAGGGGGATTTATTAATAGTCTTCCATCAAATTACTTCTAATAGTTTCTGTCAGATCCAGAACTGAACAGGATTTATTCCAGTAGTGTATTCTACAGAAGATGAGCCGGTGAGCATGAAAATGATCAGGATGAATTGCTCCTGGTGATAGGTATTACCTTGCAGATGGTTTCGAGAGCATCGAGTGCGGATTCGCCAGGCTGGATGATGGCTAACACCGGCTGGTCGTTTGGCAGGCAGACCCAGGAAGGCATGAGGTGGTTGGAGGCCCAGATGTCGTGGTCGGTACTATGCCTGGAAAGGCTCTTCACTGGCGGCTCTCCATCCTTCTGCACAGCAAGAACAAATGGAGCCTCAGATCAATGCAAAATGGCAGAAAAGCTTCCCTCCTGACTACAGCTGAGCAAAGAACGACAACCTAAATGTGTAACATAAAATACCAGCTACAGCTCTTCAAATCTTCATGTTCCATTAGAAAGTGTCTGGAGACACAACCTCTGAGGTAAAGAGGAACACATACATTTCAATGCTCCTGCAGAAGCACAATGAATAAATCCCCTGTGGGGCAGGTCAAGTGAAATTTTGACATTTTTCCCAGAGTTTCAGGAAATATGTTGTTTATTCTTTTTATCTCCAAATCTGAAGCTGCCTGTTGTGAAGGAGCTGCACTGGCATCAGTCTTAAACATCTCACTTACACATACTGTACATTACATTTACATCTAGACCATTCCACCGTGGAGCAACAAGGATTTCTTCAGGGAACCAGACCAAAGGCAGTGCACAGCTACAACATCTGACCAGAACCTGCAACCAGTAGTTGCAGCAAGGTCTGACCAGTACCTGCAGCAGGTACCTGTGGACGCTGTTGGGATTGTGAGGGTTTGAAGAGATTTAGGTGTTGCTGCTCTATGGATGAAACGATCAACGCAGACTTTGCGTTGTGAGCAGTGATGCTGTGATTACCATGGTGTCACTGACAGCGCTTGTGAAGACTCCGTCCAGGGGCTTCTTCGCTGCCTCGTCTCCATCTGCAAATACCTGCCAGCGAGAACAGGGGCGACCAGGGTCAGAGTGAAAGAGCAGGCAACCCATAATGCATGTGTTTACAGGACCTTCTTTTTATTTTAGTGCCTCAAATAATCAGGTGAGTTTGTCTGAAAGGCCACGAGAGCCTCCTGCATCCATCAGCAGCTGACCTGGTTGATGCTGGGACGGCTCTTGCTCTTCTTCTTGGAGCTGGTGTCCAGCCCCCAGAGGGAGGAGAAGCGGCTCTTGCGTTTGCTGGACGAGCGGGACATGGCGTGGGTGCGCCGCCTCACGCCACTCTCGGTCCGAGCCGCCACCTGCGGGGCGAAACAGCGGCCCGTGAAAGGTCACAGAGGAACACCTACACACCCACGTACCTGAACATACTTAACGACACGGTAAATTACACAGGACCGTCAGCCACTGGAACGGGTACGCTCACATCTCGATGGCAATTAACATGAAGGTAACTTTTTACCCCTCCCCTGTGGTCCCCAAAAGAGGACAAGTGAACTGGGAAAATACTTAGTATCTGGTTGGGATCATACATGGAGTGATAAACGTACTAGTGCATGGAAAGAAGACACCGAGAAGATCCCCAGGCGTCCCATGGCCAGTTTGGTGGGCCGCGAGGCGAAGGCCAGCAGGCGTTTGGGGTTGGGCAGCTCTCCACCCTGCAGACTGGCAAGGTAACAGCGGAACCGGAACAGGTCCATGTGGAACTGTTCCAGGTTCTGCTCCCAAAGGAAGATCTGGATGGAGAAAAGAGAAAATGGCATGTTGAGCGTCTGGAAGTTTCAGGGTAGTGGGGCGACCCCCTCCTCAACCCCGACCTCGCCCCACTTTCCGAGGGCCAGACTGTCCTTCCAAGTGACGGACAGAGGACAGGAGAACAATGCTGCGCATTCCACTGGCAGGCAGGACAAGGAACCGAGGGCCCACTTCATTCAGAGCGGAACAATGCGGAACCTGATGCTGGCCAACACGCCAGGAGAAGCTGCTGCAGCGCCATGGCGACGGCACCAGATCAGAAAATCCGTCTGATTGGATAGACAGGGCCACGCCCACAACCATTTACTGTAACATGAGAAGCTTCCCCAGCTACTGGTCTTTGTGTGGGTTTCTGTTTGTGTAAATATGTGTGTCTGTGTAAATGTGTGTGTTTGTCTGTGCAAAAATGTCTATGTGTGCGCGCGTATTTGTGTAAATGTGTGTTTGCGTGTCTGTCTGGGTAAACGTGTGAGTTTGTGTAAATGTGTGTGCTCTGTATGTATGTGTAAATGTGTGTGTTTGTGTGTGTTTGTCTAAATGTGTGTTCTGTCTGTGTAAATGTGTGTGTTTGTGTGTGTCTGTGTAAATGTGTATGTGTGTTTGTCTAAATGTGTGAGTCTGTCTTTATGTGTGTGTGTTCATTGCTGGACTAATCAGGGTAAACTGTCAGAATCACTGTTACCATGGGAACAAAGACGTGTCCCACCTGGTCTAAGATGGTCTTCCTCTTCTTGGTGTCGGTGACGGCAGACAGTTGCATGTCGCCCATCTTCTTCATCTTCTCGTCCATGTCGATCTTCTGCTCCAGCTTCTTGATCTCGGCCCGCAGCAGGCGCACCGTGTCGTCGCGGTGATGCTGACGGGCCATGGCAGCGGCGCAGGCCGAGTGCACGGCGGTGATCCAGTTCTCCAGCTCCGTCTGGCTGCACGTCTGCAGAGAGGTCAGAGGTCAGCGCTGTTTTCAACGGTTAATGAGCCGCGTGATGGACCTCCACCCACCTGGAACAGAAACGAGTCGCCCAAAGAGTTGCTGAGGCAGAAGACAAAGTCCTTCTTGGGGTGTTCAGGAACGGCCTGAACGATGCTGTTCTCCGCCCACACCGCGTGCTTGGGGACGCTGTTCTGATCGATCCCCGAGCGACCGTCAGTTTCGTAGAAGAACAACGTGCAACCTGGGAAACGAGACGGGGAGAGAACGTGAGCACGTTTCAACCCAGCGGGGGAACGTTCCTCTTGGTTCTCAGAGGAACGGAGCCTTTTAATCAAGGAACTCTGCCCCCCAGTGGCCATTAGTAAGTAGTGCACATCCGCCGCTGTCAGTAACGGGAGGTTCTATTGAACCATTGAGGAACCCCACCTTTCAGGGAGACCCAGTAGCTCTTCCATTTACGGCGAGTCGCCAACTCAACCTTCTTGTTCTTTTTGTGCACCAGGAAGTTCTTGACAGCAAGACGTCCAGCTTTGCGCACAGTTCCCTGTGCAACCGTGAGCAGAGGGTCGCTTTGGTAGGCGGAGCTCACGGTACAGCTGCTCTGCTCGTCACTGAGGGCGGAGCTTGCCTCCTCGGGGCCGTCAGCCTGGCAACGGTTCATCTCCAGCTGCTGCCTGAAGTTCTCGTAGATGCCTTGCACCACGCCTTCGCCAACCCTGCTGCCCCCTCCGCCCCCGCCGCTGCTGGAGCTGGCCGTGTCGCTGCTGGCGACGCCGCCTCCGCCCACCGGGGAGTAGAGGGAGAAGGTGGCCGACATGGTCTTGTAGCAGCGCGACTGGTGCTGCTGCTCCATATCGGCCATTAGCCCATCGATGCCGCTGTCCTCGTACTCGCTGCATTCACCAGCGGTGACATCCTGCAAAACAGCGCACACTTCATCACTCCGTCCAATCAAATCCACCACAAACGCCAGGAGAGTCCAGGTCAGGGATGGAGACTGTTAAAGAGGGTCTTCTCCCTTCTCAGAGCACCCACAGCATCTTTCAAATTCTCTCTCAGACTGGAACGTGTGGGAGGAGTTCCATAATCACAAGACAACACAGACAAACACATACACACGTCTCCACACACTTACACACACATACACACGTCTCCACACACTTACACACACATACACACGTCTCCACACACCTACACACTTATATATACACACATACACACGTCTCCACACACTTACACACACATACACACGTCTCCACACACTTACACACTTATATATACACATACACACGTCTCCACACACTTACACACTTATATATACACACATACACACGTCTCCACACACTTACACACTTATATACACACACATACACACGTCTCCACACACTTACACACTTATATATACACACATACACACGTCTCCACAAACTTACACACACATACACACGTCTCCACACACTTACACACACATACACACGTCTCCACACACTTACACACTTATATATACACACATACACACGTCTCCACAAACTTACACACTTATTTATACACACATACACACGTCTCCACAAACTTACACACACATACACACGTCTCCACACACTTACACACTTATATATACACACATACACACGTCTCCACACACTTACACACTTATATATACACACATACACACGTCTCCACACACTTACACACTTATATATACACACATACACACGTCTCCACACACTTACACACACATACACACGTCTCCACACACTTACACACTTATATATACACACATACACACGTCTCCACACACTTACACACTTATATATACACACATACACACGTCTCCACACACTTACACACTTATATATACACACATACACACGTCTCCACACACTTACACACTTATATATACACACATACACACGTCTCCACAAACTTACACACTTATATATACACACATACACACGTCTCCACAAACTTACACACAGACACGTGTGTCCACAAACTTACACACACATACACACGTCTCCACATACTTATATATAGACACACATACACACGTCTCCACAAACTTACACACACTTATATATATACACACGATGTATATATATATATATATACATCGTTATATATGCACAAGTCTCCACAAATTTACACACACATGCACACACATACATGTCTCCACAAACTTACAGACACATACCGACATCTGCACAAACTTCTAAACACAAAGAAACATGCACACACTCATACACATGTCTCCACAAACGTACACACATCTCCACACTCTGAAGACGTTCCCCTCAGCTCCCTTCATTACCATTACAAAAGAACAGTGTGCGTCTCAGACAGAGGACAACTTCAGGTGTGTTAAAAACACACTGCACTGTAATCGGGGTGATCCTAAAGCAACACACACACAGAATTCCGATTGTGCATCCATATTCATGCACGCACCGAATGAATACGTGATGAGGAGGAGCTGCACGACTGCACTGTTCGAGTTTTGATTTATGCAGGAACTGATTTACATAATGAGGTTTGGTGTGGGTTTTGGTTATATGGGGACTTTATCCAGAGGACCCCTGTGGATATGAAAGACGATGATGATGCAGAAGCACGGCTTACCTGAATGGTCTGCGCCCGTCGGCTGGCGGACATGGGCGCCTGGTGACTGTTCAGGCCCTCGGACAAGCAGTGTGAGCGGCGGCAGGGCAGGGTGTACGCGCCGAATGCAGTCCCATCGTCGTCGGCTGGAGACAGCATCTTGTCGTCTTCACCCTCGCCACTCAGCTTCCCACCTTTGTGCCACTTGCTAAAGCGCTTGTGCATCTGCCGACCCTTCGGGCTCTTTTGCTCGTAGAGGTCGTCCAGTGACTGTAGCCCCAGTGGCCCGGAGGGCGGGACATCGCTGGTGAAGTCGCGCTCGTCCGCCGTGTCCACAATCTCCTCTGTGCTTGTAAGGTGAGCCTGGCTCAGGTCAGACAGAGACAGATCCAGACTGTCCTCCTGCCACATGTCCGCAGATTTGGACCGGCGCTTCTTAAAAGTTGCCGCTGTGGACTCCCGCGGGCCGTCCCGGGTCCTCAGGATGCAGTCTGGTGGACCATTGCCTGCCGCTGCATCAGCGGGACGGCCTGTGGGGTGTGGCGTCTGTCCCTCGGCCAGGTCATGGTGAAAGGACATAGGTCGGAGGTTCATGGCTACTCGGTCCACCCAGATGGGGCTGCTGAAGTCGGGCAGGAGGCCGCTGTCGTTGAAGGGCTCCAGGCCGTGGTCAGCGAGGGACTGCGGGATGCTGGGAGTGCTGCTGGACCGCGTGCTGGTCTCCGAGTTCCTGTGCTCCATCTTGCCGGTGGACGTGCGGTGCAGCGGGTGGGAGTGCTTGCTGGAGACGCGCAGCGAGCGGGACATGTGTTTACGGGACAGGTGGCCGTGACGGTCCCGGTACAAGGCATGGTCCCCGCTGTGACTCTCCACGTTACCCATGGTTCAACGTCTGCAAACACAATGCAGATGTCTGATGAAATCTAAGATGATGACGGGAAATGACAACGCAACATGCAGCTGGGACACAAACCTGCACGGAAACGACAGGGTCACTGGCCTGTCCAGCGGCGCGGGATCCACTCAACAAGCATGGCGGCCGGAATCTGGAAGCAGACGGAGAGAATTCTTCCGTGGGATAACAGTAAAATCTGCTTTAGATATGACCACACGCCAGCAGGCACCATGTGACGGTACCGCAACGTGGCCACGCCCCCCACCCCGCGAGTTCCTGGTGACCTTTTCTAGCTCCTGAGGCAAGATTTGTACCACGGTCCAGGCTCAAAACAATATCACGGTCATTCTTTTTAATGGCTGCAGCGTCCCAAGTGCTGCACATCACACAAAAGGTAAAAGGTTCCGTTGGAAAATTCTCCACATTCCCACACACACAGAAATGATGACGGCAACTTGTTTACTTCCTGATGAGTGTGATGTGCTCCACACACACACACACACATTAATAGAGTGAACCTCACCACACATACTTCATCATTCTGGACAGATCCACCCCAGTGCCGCTGTCTTTGGAATAATCCTATTTACTGACGCCCGGTGTAACAACCCTGCTGCAGAAAGGGGGTCAGAGGCCCGTGAGCAGAGGATTGTGGGATACGAGAGGGACTGGAGGCGTGGTTACATACAAATTTCAGCTCAGTTTTGCACTGATGTTCCCACTGGGTCAAGTAAGTGTCGGAACCAGCGGTTCTCCACCCGTTCACACGACTACCTGTGAGTACCTTCAACCAACATGGAATATGACACTCTTCAACTCTCACACACACACACACACACACACACAACCCTGAGACAAAACAACCTTTCATGGACGTTTAACACACTGCTGACGACAGAATTCCATTAAGTGTCCCCAACATCACCGTTGTCGCGGTGACCCCGACAATCCTGGTGTTCTGCTGCAGGTTACAGTAACAGTCATGAGGGGGCGGGTCAGCTGAGTGCCACTGATGAATGGACGCTTTTGAAGTTGAGGACAGAGACGAGTTGTTTACAGCGTCTGACCCAGAAACGTCCTCACAACAACGTTCCTCGGCCAATGAGTGTACACACACACACACACACACACATCAACACACACAAGGCTCCACACCAACTTTTCATTTAGATGAAGCCAAATTTTTACAAAAGATTCAGCACCGCAATAAAACATTAAGGAGAACTTTTCATCTAAAGCGGAGACATGAGCAACTCACACATTTCAATACAACACACACACACACACACACACACAAACACTCTGTTGTTGTAACACTCTGGTTCTCAATGAAAGACAGGAAATCTACACGTTCTACCAGGAACAATCAGGCCACAACAGAATTCAGAATCAGACTCACATCACACACAAGTCCTGAGGAAACATCCACCTGCAGCGGTTCTCCTGCAACGTTCACTACGAAGCCACGAGAGGAATTTGGTCGCCTGTGCTGTGCAGGGCGGAGCATCTTCTGTTAATTAAAGAGTCCAAACAGGTAAATACCTCAACCTGTCAGGACAGGAGGCAGCAGCAGGAACTCCGGGGTCCGACTGCCACCTCCTCCCCTTCACAACATCTACAGGGACCAGGAATGTCAGACGCTTCAGGACAGGAAAATAAAACACTGAGAAGCACCCGCATAAATCCCAGTCATGGTTTCAGACAAGTTTCTGATTGTTTACTAATACACGTGTACTGATTTCTAGCTGGAATTGATGAAGGAATTTCGCCACTACTGTCAGGTGATCTTTACACAACCCGGGAAAGACGTTCCAAGACTTTGAAGGCATTTAAAATGTCAGAAGTCTGAACTTTAACATCCCATTTGTCTCAGGCTGTCGGTCCCTGTTAGGACAGAAAATTCCCACTCTGCTTCTGTGTGTAAGTTCCCATCAGTGGTAAATTGCGGCGCTCTGCATGTCTGCACCGTGGTAACAGAACCAGTGGTGGAACAGTGAGGTTCCCATCACAGCAGCGGAGGCATGTGTGTCGGGCCCATCTGGGAAGTCATTCAGAGTTCAGTCAGAGGATCACCAAACTGTTTCTGCCCCAGGCATGTCATGAGGGGCGTGGCTCTACTTTAACAATCTGTTCATCGCTAAGGCCTGAAAGTTCTTCTCTACGGTCTACTTTCAAAAGCAACGGTCTACTTTCTAGCACATAGAACTCCACAGGTTACAGGAAGGTCTACTTTCCAAGGTGGAAGGTCTACTTTCTAACGCGTAGAACTCCACAGTTTACAGGACGGTCTACTTTCTGGCACGTAGAACTCCACAGTTTACAGGAAGGTCTACTTTCCAATGCGTAGAACTCCACAGTTTACAGGAAGGTCTACTTTCTAACGCGTAGAACTCCACAGTTTACAGGACGGTCTACTTTCTAGCACATAGAACTCCACAGTTTACAGGAAGGTCTACTTTCTAACGTGTAGAACTCCACAGGTTACAGGACGGTCTACTTTCTGGCACGTAGAACTCCACAGTCTACAGGACGGTCTACTTTCTAGCACGTAGAACACCACAGGTTACAGGACGGTCTACTTTCTAGCACATAGAACTCCACAGTTTACAGGAAGGTCTACTTTCTAACGTGTAGAACTCCACAGGTTACAGGACGGTCTACTTTCTAGCACGTAGAACACCACAGGTTACAGGACGGTCTACTTTCTGGCATGTAGAACTCCACAGTTTACAGGAAGATCTACTTTCCAAGGTGGAAGGTCTACTTTCTAACGCGTAGAACTCCACAGTTTACAGGAAGGTCTACTTTCTAACGCGTAGAACTCAACAGTTTACAGGAAGGTCTACTTTCCAACGCGTAGAACTCCACAGTTTAAAGGAAGGTCTACTTTCTAACGCGGAAGGTCTACTTTCTAACACGGAAGGTCTACTTTGTAAAGCGTAGAACTCAACAGTTTACAGGAAGGTCTACTTTGTAAAGCGTAGAACTCCACAGTTTATAGGAAGGTCTACTTTCCAACGTGGAAGGTCTACTTTCTAAGGCGTAGAACTCCACAGTCTACAGGACGGTCTACTTTCTAGCATGTAGAACTCCACAGTTTACAGGAAGGTCTACTTTCCAATGCGTAGAACTCCACAGTTTACAGGAAGGTCTACTTTCCAACGTGGAAGGTCTACTTTCTAAGGCGTAGAACTCCACAGTCTACAGGACGGTCTACTTTCTAGCATGTAGAACTCCACAATTTACAGGAAGGTCTACTTTCCAATGTGGAAGGTCTACTTTCTAACACGGAAGGTCTACTTTGTAAAGCGTAGAACTCAACAGTTTACAGGAAGGTCTACTTTGTAAAGCGTAGAACTCCACAGTTTACAGGAAGGTCTACTTTCCAACGTGGAAGGTCTACTTTCTAACACGTAGAACTCCACAGTCTACAGGACGGTCTACTTTCTAGAACGTCATAAATGCCATCCTCTCTACTTCAACCATAACCACTGTCATGTTTTAATTTTATGTTATAACGTGAATGAAAAAAGTGTTGAAATTACCAGTAATCACGTTTCTCTGTTTATGTTCTGGTCTGTGGTGAAGGGAGTAAAAAGTCAATCTAATTGGAAGAGCAGGCAGGTTCCAGCAGCTCCACAGAGTCGGGGGCATTCAAGAGTGCCAGGGGGGTTGTGCTGTGCTGCTGTGTATCACATGTGACAATCACTTCACTTCACACTAGTAGACTAGTGGGTAGCTAACTCACCTATGAACCAGATGACCACAAAATCACAGGTTCCACCTCCACGATCCAGCACTGCATCCCTATACAAAACACTGTCAAACATCACACACCACCAGAGGCATGATGGAAGTAAGCAGGACATGACAACACCAGCAACACAACGTGCTAATCAGAAGAATCTCATCTTATCACTACACACACACACACAATCCTGCAGTTCTGTAATGCATCTGTTGCTTCTCATCTCAGGTTTCACACTTTGTTCGTGTCCTTCTCTCTTTGTTCCTATAAACACCGGAGACACTGGATCCTCTGTAGGGGGTCCAAAGACCATCACCCTCCTACTGCTGCACCCAGGGGCAACTGCAGATCCCAACACACAACTGCACAAAGCGAACCAGAAGTCGCCTTGAGCTGCTCTAATCTGGAACTCACAGAACCAACTCCAGAAGATCAAGAACAACGGCACGAAAATGAAAATCTACACAAATTAGTTAACACAGGAAGCCCACTGCAGAACCAATCAGAACCACCAAGGGGGAAATATGCCTGGAATGGGCACACAGTTATCAAGGAGAACAAAAGATCGGCAAGAAGAGAGGGAATCTGCTGAATTGTAGAGGTTTTAAACAGATTTACATACATCAGCTACTTCAACACAACTGCTAATGCTGTTGTCTCCACAGTCAGTTTAATTAGGCGCTGATTATGAAAGTGGCCCCAAAAACACAGGCAGCCATTGTGTCCATGAAGCGAGTGTGAAATGTCCTGCAGCGGTCAGAGACACTCACCAAAACAGGGTGGGGGTCTCCTGATGGGACCGTCCTCCAGCCCACCGTGAGGTCTGTAAACTCCATTTAAACTTCTGTTCATAACACCTTCCACCCCCCCCCCCCCCCCCACCGACGGCCCCCTCCCCCGATCACAGACAGGATGGGCCACCACCCCCCACTGAGATGTTCTGCAGCCCCTCAGGACACCCCGTGGATCCTCCGTGACTTTGACCACTGATTTGCAATTCATCATCTTTCTTTCACAGCTTCACAAAAGCAGCTGCTGCAGGAGATTCATCATTACAATAAAACACACACACACACACACCACGCCGCACTGCTGCACGACTACAGACGGAGAAGCCCTTGAACGTGTGTGTGTGTTACAGTGTTACTTTTATCTGCCTCCTCTGAACCCCCTGAAGCCAAAATTCATCTTCTTCAATCAGCTGATGCTGACAGAGCCGCCATCTCACACACCACCAGTTCCCAGACTGGAACAAACAAAACAAATCAACCGGGGGGGAAGTAGCCACGCCTCTTACCTGCAGTAGGTTCAGTTGGTGCGGAGAGAATCCAGAGGATCTTACACCTCATGATGTGGAGTGGTGGAACATGGAGCTGCCTCTCTCTCTCTCTCTCTCTCTCTCTCTCTTGCTCGCAGTCCATCTGAACTCTGCAGCTGAGCAAATCCAGCATGAGGAGAGGCAGGAGGGTGGAGCTGAGCTACGGTGGGCGGAGCTTCCCCCTCCTCCTTCCTCCTCTGATCTCAAGTCTTTAATTGCTCCCGCTGTGCCTTGTGGGAACATTTGCACAAAAAAGGAAACCCAACAGGTCCTCGTAAACCACGCCCACATTACACACCTTTCTGGAAGAGTCCAACCCCCACTCACACACACACACACACACACAAAGTGAGTGAATTAAAACACAGACAAGAAAATAAAACCTAACATCCCTGCAGCAGTGGTGGGTTTAGAGAGGGTGACGTGGTGACAGTGTTGGCGAAGTTGGCGGTGGTGGTGGCACTGCGTCTGCAGTGCGGTTGTCATGGTGCTGGCGATGACGTACTGGCCTCACAGAGAGGACAGGGGATGGAGGGCATTCCCTCCACCGCTGGGATCATGTGATCCACAAAGCAGCTCTGTGCTCATAGCAGCACT